>NC_051403.1:11306003-11321911 GCF_015228065.2 Penaeus monodon | reverse complement strand
TATAAAAGAAATTCTTCTGTATTAACTTTTAAATATTTTGTAAAATTAATACAAAAGTTAGCACATCAGGAAATATCAAATACTGCTGTAGTGAATTACCATTATCCTGAACCCTTTTATTTTTACTTTGTGTGAAGTTAATAAAATGCATAAGTACTTCATCACTGTAAAAATCAGTGACATATATTTGGACTCATGGTCTGAATCACACCATAAGCCAATAACATAAACATGAGCTCTTAATCACTGCTCAACCATTTTCTACCAATCATTTTCATCACTATCATCTTCATCACTGTCAGCAGTCCCCCTAAGGGAACTCATCATGACATCCTTGATTTTGGGGCCTCTTGGGTCTTGTTCAATGTCAGTCTTAAAGGCACCTGTACGAGACAACATCCACTCCAGGGCTGCAAGGAGAGAAAGACAATTCATTCATTTTTCAAAATTCATGTACATACATACATACATACATACATGCTTACATATAAACTTCCTCACCTATTTACCATATTCTTGAATTTACAGATTAAAAAAGAAAATACTGTTGGTATTGTTACATACATATACATTCACACACATATACATATACATATACTTGTAAAAATCCACTAAATGTTTATTAATGTAAGCAACACATCTATTCTTTTACATAATATAGACAATAATTGCAAAAAAAATGTTGCATTGTTTTAAAGTGTAATATATTACCCTTTTCAGTATTTTTTTTCATATTTGGAATAAGTGCAGCAAAAAAGGCAATTGCAAAAACTTGACTCTTAAATAGTACACTTCCTCCTAAATGGCTCATTCTATTTTTGAAACCAATACCAGAAATTTATATTTACAAAGGTATTGCAATACATTCAAATTTCCCAAACATGCAAAATACATATTTTAAATCAAGAAAATCAAAATATATACTCACTGTCATATTTCAGTTTATCACCACCAAATTCTCCAGAACCAATGAACTGCCTCTTCATCTGGCCCTCATAATAGACAAAGATCGTTGGCAAATTCCTGTCTGGATAGTTAGGAATGCACGTTGTTGATATCGACTTCAGCACTTTGAGCTGTTGAAGGAAAAATAAGACTTTAGATATAAACTTTGAGGTTTTTAACAAATATTATCTTTTTCTTTCTTCTTGTCAGTAAGTGTATGCATGTGTAGATATAATTTTGGAAGATTTATGTTTTAATGCCTTGATCCACATATAGGGGGATTTTTTATATAAAAGTTTATACTTTTCATTCTGAACTATACACATTTTCTATTTGTATGCCAAAGAAAGATATATCATCCTTTCTAAATTTTCTAGTGTTATGGTTTGATCATATCAATAAATTAACTCATTGCCACTGGGACTGGTATGCCATGCCCTCTGAGTTTGGTTTTATAATTGTATATATACATAGGAGTCACTAGTCTTATCTATCTCACTTGCTTACCATTTTCATGGCTTTCCATTATTTCTTTGTTAAATTTCATATTTCCACTGGTATTATTAATATTATAATAATAACAGCATCAATATTAATCTAAAAAGCTAAGGAAAAGGGAAATCAGATGAGGTCAGGTAAGCCTACTAACTGACTTCTTGGAGGCTGAGCATATTTCACAAAACAAAACTACACCTGGTATTACATGTTCTCAGTAGGACTGGGTTTATATTGGGGAAGAAAATCAAACTCTATTAAAAAAACAAAAATAATTAATACAAATAGCTTGAATGTCTAGTTTTGCCATAAAATTACTAAGTTTAAAACACTTTGACTCACAATCTATAATGACATGGCATTATTCCATTGATGCCAGGCTGGCATATATGCCATGGTCACAGTGATTTTAGTTTATAAATTTTGTTCAAATACGTAGATGGCTCCGCAAGCCGTCAGTCACGAAGGAGTCGATTACTAGTCCTACGTATCTTCCTGTTCACCCTTCTTGATTTTTGGAATGATTTTTCGGTTAGTATTCTAATAATATTATAATAACCATAAAGTTAATAATAACAATAATAATATTAACATTAATAACTTCAGAAAAAATATACAGTATATATTTTTGAAAATTCAAGGAATAAAGAAATCAAGTGAGGTTATGCAGGGCCTCTAAACTGACTTCTTGGTGACTGAGCATCTGTGTAAATAAAGTTCCTAAAGAGAACTACAGTAGACAGTATCTGTATCTGGTGCCAGTGGATTAACAATGTAGAAAACTTGAACACATGATAAAACGGTGTAACAAATACACACAAAAATTATACACTTACCACAATGTTAGTTGAATAAAATATGATATTTTGAACTCATCAATCATTCTTAGTCAGACTTATTAAAAAAAGCATTAATAAAAAAAATTACCAATTTATTTTTCATACAAACCCCACAAAAATGTTAAATATCCTATTTTTTGGCATTTTAAAATAATTGATATTTAAGAGACAAAATCTCTCACAAATGTAATGAATTCAACAAAAATAATTATGTAAACTGGCTTGGAAATTCAGTAATATTAAGGCTATTTCAGCTCTAAACCTCCTTACCTGTGGATATTTGACTGCCAGCTTTGAGAGGCACTGATTGATAAGTGCACAAAGAGGAATTCCCTGCTTGTACAAGTGCAGAATCACCCAAATACCAGACCCCGCATTGTTCACTTTCTCCACATAGTCCTGGGCACTGATCTCCAACACCTAATGAAAGGTAAAAGAATAAAAATATGTCATAGAATGCTATTGTTTACTATGATAGCCAAGTTTTTGGCCTACTGAGAATCATATTTTGAGTTTTCTTTGAGTTCAACTGCAAACCACTATTTACTATTTTAGCCAAATCTCAATGGAGAGACTAAGCAACCAAAAATGAAAAAGGAGTGACACCATCCACATGAAACTATTTTGTTTTCAAGACTAATCTACATAAAATGAATACAAAGAGAAGAGGGCCCAAGAATGCTACACTGATATAAGCCCAGAAATGTGCTGACTACCACATGAACAATTATTCTGCTACGTATCATTTGTCTGCTTTTGAATATTATGAAAAACACTGTCTAAAGTCTCACTAAAGTTATATCTAAGAATGGAAACTCCCAATATCATTTATAGTTTGAAAAGCATCAAAGCCTCTCATGGCATCTAGGCAAAGGCCATCATATAGGTATGGGTATATTAACAATCCATCTGTGAAATGTAATCCATTAAAAAGATGAGATAAAATGTATCTTGTTCTTCAAATAATTTCTAGAACATCTAGATTACTCACCTCACCAAACTTATTGGCCTGAGCCTGTGCTTTTAATTCCTCAATTCTTCTCCTTCTAAACTCTAAGAGGATGGCTTCGTCCTCATCATCTTCCAGCTCATCAAGCTCATCAAGAGAGAGCTTTCCTAATCTTGCCTCTGTTGAGAGTAAAGATTAATTAGGCCTAAACTTAAAATTCTGCATCTAAACTTAGGCAAGTGAGTATTTAAAGGGCTACTTTTGCTTTAAAACATGTACAATGAAACAAAATATTACTATAGATTACAGGCAAAATCCTTCTTTATGAATATATCCATAATAAAAACTACGTATAGATACAAAAAAATCATATGATGCTGTTTCAAAGTACATTTGTGAGTTTACTACAATGCGAATTAAAGAGAAGGCAAAAGACCTGAGCTCTGTTTTTCTTGAATCGTCTGTTCTAGCATTTCAGCCAGGGCTTCCTCAGTCACCTCAGGTTCCTTTGGTGGAAGGATACCCTTCTTGCGAAGGATATCATTCCACTCTGTGTCTTCATTAGGGTCCTGAAAAAATAATATTAGTATGTTTGAAAAAGATATATCAATCATGACATATTTCTAAGACAATGTTTCCTAACCTTTTCACTTTCTGTAATATCAACTAACTGTTGCAGCCTTTGCACTTGTTGGCACTCTAGCAAAGGTTAAAAAAAAAAAATCCAATACAGACATTCTGGCAAAATAGTCTGGAGACTTCCCAGGCACTTTAATTAAGAACTTGTTCTAGCCCTGTCTCACAGAAAACATACTGTGGAGGTTTGATTCCTTTTGCCTAATTAGCAAAGTCCCAGAGTCCACAACCCTAACTACATGCATGCTAGAGACAGTCTTGTTCTCTATCCTGCTGTAAATACTAGAGGTAGGGGGCAGAATAATTT
Organism: Penaeus monodon; assembly: GCF_015228065.2. Taxonomy (NCBI): domain Eukaryota; kingdom Metazoa; phylum Arthropoda; class Malacostraca; order Decapoda; family Penaeidae; genus Penaeus; species Penaeus monodon. The sequence goes on along the minus strand of NC_051403.1, from coordinate 11,317,740 downwards.
TTTCACATATGTGTAGGAGAGGGTGAGAGGAATCCACTAGCACTGGCATTACCATGACCTGCTGAGCAGAAGTCTTCTAAACATTTATCAAACATAATCTCAATATGAATACTGACAAAAGCTTAGGATATTGGTAAATAGTCAGAATACCTTCCTATGACCAATCACGACAATAGTGGTATCGATGGATTCCTCTCACCCGCTACAACTCTCTCTCTCTCTCTCTCTCTCTCTCTCTCTCTCTCTCTCTCTCTCTCTCTCTATATATATATATATATATATATATATATATATATATATAAATAAATTACGCTGAGGACACCCTACCGTACCCACAGTGCTATATAATGACTGATTTTCTGTAAATTATTAAATTTTTCCCTGCATTTTCTCTGGTACCAGTCATGCCCTCTAGCATACATAAAGAAATGAAAGCACAAAAGAGCAGGGGCTAATCATCCCATATCTAGACTATCACGGCCAAAATTGTGAGGTCATCCTTTATTACCCATAAATGTCTTACATTTATGGGTAATAGAAAGTGACAGGAATCAGTCAGTATACAGGCTATATTTTTTTCTTAATTTTTTTTTCAACATCTTTGATATCCTTCTACTATCCCCTTGGGTCACAGAGAGTTAAGAGGGGATTTATGCACTAACCTTACCTGACCCTGGAGCCATACCAAGGTCAGGGATTAATGCCCTTTGGCCTAAGCACACTAAGGGGAGCAAGTTCTAGATCATTCTTTACCCACTTCCCTCTTATTTTTTCATAGGCAATGATAATCTTCCTTCCATGCTCATCTATGAAATTTATTATATATCATATAGTAATGCATATGAAAGTAACCACAGCTGGAGAGTGGGCAGTTAGGCCAGCACAAGAAACGGGTCTGAGTCTGAGTAGTGGAACCCAAGCTTATGGTAGCGAGTAGCATCCATATTTCCACAGTTGACACATGGAAAATTTGGATTTATACCATAAATAACTTGGCTGTGTATTGGACTTACACCAAAGAATAATCATAAATACATATATGGTAAAGTCTCCATTAGGGAGCAATACCCTACTTAGCCTAAACAAAATAACAAAGCATACACTGAATATAAGCAATAACCAACCAAATAGCCTTTCAGCACTTTACTACATATCCATAAATATTAATCCAACCCATCTTAACCCACGTGATTCAATTCTTATATCAAAAAAGGCGATCTTACACCCAGATAGCATCTCAATGAGTCACCCAACCGGGCCAACCCACTCTTAAAATCACAAACCCCTTTAAAACGCACCTAAATAAAAGCTTAGGTCCTTCATAATACCTAAAAACCATAGAAACTTGCCTGCATTTTGCCTTGTGCTGTGTGTGGTGGAAGCGCGAGTCAAGTCCACGCCGTTTCCTGTTAGGTCTCAGGAGATAATAATAGCCTGGCACTGGCACCAACCTTTAGACCTGACACACTTATTGTTTACCTCTATAGATGACTAAACTCTCTTAGCTCGTGAGACATTAACATCTCTTTATATTAGAATTGAGTACTTTATAGAATCCTATTTAATATATTCCGTATCCTTGTGTTTATAAAGTAAAGGCATTCGAAGACGGTGGGAGGAGAGATTCATATATCTATACTTAGGGGTCAGGCGCTGGAGCGGGGTATTTAAATATCCGGGTCGGGATGAACAAATTTTAAAAATAATAACACTATTAATAGAATAATATTGATAACTAAGCGGAAAAATAACACGTGTATGTAAGTAGCCCTGCAAATGCACACATTAATGTTAAAGATAATGAGTATAATAATAACAATGATACTAATGAGTGATGACAATAATAATAACAAAAGTAAAGATAATGATAATAATAACAATAATAATTATAATAAAAACAACGATAATAATATTATAATAACAATAGTAAGTATGGTGACAATAATGATAATAATAATAATAATAATAATAATAACAATATCAATAGTAATATAATAACTATGATAATAATTATGATACCAATAATGATAATGAATGATGATGTGATGATGATAATGATGATGATAATAATAATAATAATAATAACAATAATAATAATAATAATAATAACAACAACAACAACAACAACATAGCCATAATATCAATAACATTACTAATAACATTATATGGTAATGATAACAATAATAAAATGATTATGGTACAATAATTATAACAATAATAATTATTGATAATACTAAACATCACTGTTATTATTATTGCTATCACTATCATTATCATCATAAGCATTAACATTAGCATTACCAATATTATTATCACTATTATCATTCTCGTTACTATTAATGTTTTAACTTTATTATCCTCCCTCTCATTATTATTATTATTATTATTATTATTATTATTATTATTATTATTATTATTATTATTATTATTATTATTATTATTATTATTATTATTATTATTATTATTATCACTATCATTATTACTATCATTATTGTTATTATTATCATTCTTTTCATTATTATGACAATGACCATAATAATGAAAATAATGATAATAATTATTATCATCATTATCATTGCTATTGTTATCATTATCAATATTATTATCATTATTTTTTATTGCTATTATTATTGTAATAATTATCATTATCTTCCTTCTCATTATCATCACTATCGTCATCATTATCATCAATATGATTAATATTATTACTATAATTATTATTGCTGTTATTATTATTGCTGTTTATTATTAATATCATTATCACTATTATCGATATCACTATTGTTCTCATTATTGTCATTGCTATTATTATCATTATCATTATTATTATTTTCATTACTATCATAAGTATTACTACTACTACTACTACTACTACTACTACTACTTCTATTATTATTATTATTATTATGTCATTATTACTATTATTATTATTATTACTATTATCATTACTATTACCGTTACTATTAGCGTTATTATTACCGTTATTATAATCATTGTTAATATCAATATTATCTATTACACATTATTACTAGTAAGTATAGAAGGGATGGAGAAACTAAATTGATATCTCTATTTCATTTAAAAAACATTAAAATAAAACAAATCACAATCTGATGTTGATCAAAAGCCAATTACTAGTCTTTAAAATCCCTCTTGAGAACATTACTCTTCTTTAATTAGTCACCTTCAAATATAACAGAAAATATAAATCGGTAGCCACTGGCCAGAGTTCAAAGAAAATGGGGAAACCTCCTGAGTCACTCAGTACTTCTCCTGAGCACTGACTGTCAAAAGAAAAAATACTATTGAACAATGTACTATACCATGCATGCCCACAAGCACTTACACAGGAATTCTATTACAGTTGTGTACATCACACTGCGACACTTTCTTCACCAAATCAATCCAAACCCCCAGTGAACATGTCTCGCTAAAGGAAGTGAAATTTGCACACATGTTGGTCAAGCAGTCATCAGCTCGTCGTAACAACACTGGTAACCAAGTGCCTCACACGCAGTTCTTCGGATATAATGATTACCCTCTTCATAAAACGCAGATTATACTATATAGTGTAATTCTCTTCAGCATTTTGTTTTTTATTAACTGTCTTCGATAACCAATCTCTTCGTCGGCAAACCAACCATGGCATTCGATTTATACCTCTCAAACCTTCCCATCCTATAGCTCATGCCCGCATAGGATACCCTAAATACCAAACTTTCTGCATGATGCTTTCATCCAAATCCTGCTCTTCACCTAGTTCATTGGTGTCATTTTGACTCCAAACTGTTTTTGCGAGATCATATCTTCCCGTAAAACAAAAACACCCTGTTTTTTCTGATCACCCAAATCAAACATCCCACCTGTCCTCCTCCACCAATAAACTTCAAAAACATAAAACTTTCATCTCTCCTTAGTCGGCCCCATACACCAGAACAGACGCTGCTCTTGACCGGTTACGAACTAGGCCACACTCGCCTCACGCATTCATACCTCATTCACGATCCAACCCACCTCTGTGCTCTCATGCCAAAGTCCTCTTTTAGCCACACGATCCTACTGTCCTGCCCCGCCTCTACTAAGGGCCTTAACTTCGCTTTTCCTACTTATCCTCTCGTCACGAATCCTCAGCCTGTCGGGACACCCCACTTTTTCCAATTGAAACCTGTTTCTACTTCCTCAGACTATAATCCCTGCATTTGATCTAATACCCTTTGTCCTTAATCTTTTTCCATCATCAGTTCCTCTACTATCTCATTCTAGTCCCCATACTTTGAGCTTCACTACCATACTATGTGATCAAAAAAACAAATACTTATGTGACCATTGAGATCTAACACATCATTGTGTTCCAACCCTTTGTGGCTCTATGACCTTAGATGTCCAGAACATTTATTTGGATAACAATTAATATCACCTCCACATCATCAAGTCACCATCATCCGTATTATATATCATTATCGTTATTGTTATATCCTTAATTACCTCCCACAAAATAATTAATATTAACAATAATGATGGTAAATAATAGTAATAATGATAATGATAGAGTAGTAGCACTGATTCTTATTATCATATGTAATAATTATCATTCAGAATCATCATCATCATCCTCATATTATTATTATATTATCATTTCTCAACAATACTATCACGTTTTCACTACAACTATAATTATTGTAATTGCTATTAGTACTGTCATTATTAATCACTGATTATGTTATCGTATTAGTGACATTATCATCATCATTGGTATATTATAGTTAATATTGTGTAGCTTTTTCATTTTATCATCATCTCATTATATCTATACTTATTGATTTCCTAGTATTGTTATTCTCATTATTATCTCATTATGTTGTTCTCTACCATATTAATATATTATAAATTGGTTGTTATTATTACTATTAGTGTCATCATCATCATCATATCATTATTATCATCTACTATCTATATTATGATTATCAATCATGACTATGGGATATTATGATTAAATTATCATCATTTACTATAATAATATTTTCTTTCAATTATCAATATTAATTATACTATTAATATTATAGTCATTATCATTATTATCAAATTATTTATTTTTATCATTTTTTATTACTTTTATCAGAATTGTTATGACTGAAAGTTTCCGGAGAGCATTCTGACCTGAATCGAGCTTGGCCAACACACCAGGGGAAGTTCTTTGTTTAATTACTTTGACTTCATGCACATTTATTCTCACTGACGTCATGAATAATTATATAGCCCTTTGGCATGCGACAGATGTAGGTTTCAAATTCTTTGAAAACTTCATAGCACGAGATGTGGACATATGATTTTTTACCGATAATGCAGGTTTTTACTGAATACGCAGAGCGCAGATCCATCAAGTCATCAGTTCCTTAGATTAAACAATGTATAAAATATATCATTTTTACATTGTTCACTCGTGTTTCAAATTTTGATGAGGACACACCTTATGTAACGCAGCAGCAATAAATACAAAGTCTTGTGCCACAAGGCGCTATCCATGCAGCCGGGGCCTCTCGTATCGCAGGCATATTGGTCTTATGAGTTTTTCTTAAGTAAGTAAATAAAAGTAAAGTAAAATCTGTAAATTACAAGAAAATTTATTGGTGCTTGCAGTACCTTCAGTGCTCTTGTTTTTGCAGGTGACACGAAGGCTACAGTATAGGCGTAGTCAGTAACCCCACCTTCAGACCGCAGCTCTCCTTCTACACCAGGAGCCCTTTGGGCTTTGACCCTGGGAGAAGGCCTAGTAGTCTGGGGCGTCCTTTGGGCGCACTTTTTCTTTTCCTAAATATTTCCTCTTAATGCGACTTTCCTGAGCCTGCCGGAGTTCCTCGTTGAACTCCTGTATTCGCTTGGGGGGTGGGGATCGACTTACCGTCCTTCGCCTAGGCAAAGGTTCGGCGGTAAGGAAGTGCCTCCACATTAACGCGATCCCTCTGTGGTACTGGAGAACGCAACCAAGGCTTCCACTGGGGGGGTAGAGGACGAAATTACTGATTTGACTCTCTTAGCTATGCTGTTAGGTGGTACAAAAGTTAAGAGTCTTATCCCTTCAGGACAACAATTGTTGAGCAAAGCGGTTGGACCTGGTCCGATGCCCAGTATGGAGGCTACCGGCTACCCCTTCTCCTCCTCACGGAGGAGGGAGCGACTCATGACCCACTCTATGACTAATTCGGACCTGAACAAAAAAACCGGGGCCCCAATAACGACAAAACGAGAAGACAACTTTCAAAATCCAACTGAGAATGCGAGGTTCGCGAATGTTAAAAGCGTAAATGAGATCAATCGCTTGAACGTGAACCCCTTTCTCATCAAAAAGGTCCTTGATGGTCAATGGACGGCCGATTTTGATTTTGTCAAAAAAAAGCGAGATGGAAGCCTCTTGTTTTAAAGCACAATACAACTCCAGATTAAGGATTTACTTTAGCTGACCACAAATCTGATCTTCGAGTAAAGTAACTATTTTCCTATTGGCCCAAAACCTGTAAGGGAGTAATCTTCACAGGATTGCGGACAATGAAAGGAAAGTTGTGAAATTCTGAGAGCATGAAGGACCAAGACGTATGGATGTTCATGTGTTATGACAAGAAAGGATGGGAATGTGCGAACGAAAAAACTGGACTGTGTTTTTTTACTTTGCTTTGAAATAAAATCCTAGAGTATGTAACGTCGGTTATGAACGTGTCAAGTAAGACCTTATATCCCCCCAAAAGCCAATGCATTGTAATAGATGCCAAAAATTCGGGCACAACCTCATTAAGATGTATTGATAAAGACTCGAGGAAATTTGTGCCCTGTGCGGAAGCCATGACACCACAATGTACTAGCCAGATTTCCAAATGTGCTAACTGTTGGAGGTCCCATCAGTCAGGTCTGCTGATGCAGCATCTGAGGAAGGAGATGAGACATTAGCATATATTGAGAAAGCATGAAGTTAGTTATACTGAAGCTAAGAGGAAAGTGCGAAAGTTTGACACACAAACCTGATACTTCCTATGCTGAAGCAGTAACTAACATTCACCCTAATGTCAGTCAACAGCTTGCAAGACTAAGGATAAAGAAATTGCTGAACTAAACAGACCGTTAAAGAACTAAATATCAAGTATATCACGTGACCTAATATTAGTCGATTCAAAAGACTGCATCACACCCGCATAAAAACATCATAAGGAGGATGATACTGAATCACATTCGAAGAGCGCACCTTCCCGTCCGGGCTACTCCTGTGAGGACTTCGTCTGGCTCCGATCGGCTTCTCGAGAGAGAAGCAGATCGCAATCTGTCAGTCATCTCCTTCGCCAGGGAGGTGCAGGACATGAGGCTTCTTTCTCCAAACCATCCCGAGATGAGGTCCCCGTAAGCGAGGAGAGGAGGCGTCTCCCTCCCAAAAAAAGAGAAAAAAAATGGTGGACAATGCATTTCCAAACCCCATAAAAACGTAATCTTGCGTCGATCATTATTACAATGGAAGTCCCCCCCCCCGAAGTTTTAGATCTAAGTAAATGACTTAAAATTATTAGCTTCGTCCTATTGCTCCCGATATTATAGTTCTCAAGAAGCACATAACAAACCTCGTCTCTGACGGGAGTCGTCTTCGGCTGAGGAACTACCATCTATGTCGGAAAGGATCGTGAGGGTCGGGGTTGGAGACGAGCGCCATGTACATCCACCAAAGCCTCCCTTTTAAAGAAGTGACTTGATTCTACTTTGAGTTTGTCGGCAGCAAAGTAAAAAATTAATGGCACCGTATCGGGTATATGTTCACTTTTATTTCACCTGATGCAATGATAGCCTATTATGAGCTCTTTGCTCTTCAGGAACGTCTGCCACAAAATAAGGTAATTCTAGGTGATTTTAAACGTTCTGGGGTTCCCTGCGGGTGGATGGTAGAGGTGAGCAAGTAATTAAATTGATTAATGAGTCTGATTTAACCACACCATTGACGACTCGTTGGGAAGCGATCATCTTCCTATTTTGATTAACTATTCATGCGACACAGTGAGAACGCCTCAGCGCCTAAATTAACGTAAAAAAGACAGAATAGGTCGCCTTCACAAGGAGCGTCAAAGTCTCGAAACTAGGTGAGAAACCATGTGATAAAGTAAACAATATCAGAATTCGATTATCGAAGCAGCATGCTATCCATTCCTAAAACTCAACAGATAGCGTTAAGCATAGAGTTCCATGGTGGACATCAGATTGACGCAGGGCGCGTGCCGACGCAATAAGCCCTACAGCTTTTCCAAAAATAACATCCCCAAAGGAGAAACTTTTGCAATTACAAACTAGCAAGAGCTAGGGCTCATAGAGTATAAGAAAGCAAAAAAGAGACTCTCCTGGTGGAGCTTTGTCTCTACAATAATAGCAATACAAAAAAATATCAGAGGTTGTCCACTATCAATAAAAATCAATAAGAAAAAATTGTCTTTCAAAATCAATACATCATTCACGAGGGCACTATTCGATATCACTAGAGACATTACTAATGCACTCGCCAGGCAGTTCTCTCATACAAGCAGCTCCAGCTAATTACCATCCCACCTACCTGACCATCAAGGAAAGAGGCTGAGCTGCAACCAACTCACTGCCACAGGAGATGACTGTGATTACCAATAAAGATCTACACAATGGATGAGCTTGTGTCCGAGCCCTAGAAGCCTGTAGAGGAACATCCCCAGGCACCGATGAGAATTCGATATGAGATGATAAGCATCTAATCATGATGAAGGATTAAGTTGCTAGAAGTGTACAATGAAATTTGGAAAAGTCACCACTTTTCCCCAACTCATGGCACTGGTCGCCCACATCATTCCCAGAGTGAAAGGAGGGGGGTAACCCCAGATATGCCATCTCCTACCGCCCAATTGCGTTGACAAGTTGATTATGCAAAGTCATTGAACGAATTGTTAACAGATAGGCTATTGCCTTTTTTAAAAATTCCAGTAATTTGCTAGTTGACGAGCAGTGTGGTTTCCGCAAGGAACGCCAAACTCTCGATCAACTAGTAAAGCTGGGCAGTCATATTCAAGAGGCCATTGCTAAAAAAGATTTTTTGATCTCAGTATTCTTAGATATAGAAAAAGCCTTACGACATGACATGGGATATGGCCTACTCAGAAAAACTTTATGCTTTGTTAATTACGTGTAAACTTGCCTTGTTTTATTCAAATTTCATTTCTGACAGAACTTTTGCTGTCAAATTATTTTCCGACAATTGTCACTTTTCGGACATTTTTGTCCAGGCAAACGGGGTTCCACAAGAAGTGTCTGTCACCAACATTATTTCTATGCATGATTAATGACATATTACAGCTCCTCCTTCAGAATCTAAATATTCACGACGTGAGGAATTGTGCATTATTGGCATTCCAGCAATAATGCAGAATTCTCAGCAAACGCATCCAATTGCGCTGGATATGATTCATAACTGGGGCCGCCAGTGAGGTTTGAGTTTTCCACTAGAAAGAGTATGGGTAATTTTTTCATGTAGGAGGAAGCCGAACATAAGGCTAACTCTAGGACAACCACCCAATACCTATTCACAATTCTGCAAAATTTGTAGGTCTACCTTTTGATAGTAGACTCAGTTGGAAAGAACACATTGGTCAGTTAAAAAATGAATGTCAAGAGCACTAAATTTTATTAAAGTGCAATTTCTGAAATAAATGGGGAGCTGATAGACAGTCTCTTGCTAATGGTATATGAAAAAGCCCGTGATTAGATCTAAGTAGATTATGCGGGTCATCGTGTATGTTTCGGCATCGAGAACAAGTTTGAAAGGTGGAAGCGTGCAGATGCTTGCTTGCGTGTGTGTGTTGGAGCCCTAAAAGTTACTCGGATTTCGAGCGACCTCCGCTCGACTCAGACGCGGCAGTTCAGCCTGAGCTATGACCGCAAAGGTGGCTCGAGACCCGAGCACCAACGACAATGGAGGCACTGGCCCTTTGCCATGAGACTCCACGACCTCGTCGAGAAAGTCGGTATAGATCTCTATACCATCGATACCCTGGTTCATTCAAATATAGCGCCATGGGAAACCCCCAATTTTTCTATCATGGAAGCCTGGCTCCCATCAGCCAAGGCCATGGCGCCGGAGGTGGAGGCACGCCAGAGGTTCAGAGAGATACTTATTAAACATCTAAATTTTTTTCATATATATACCGACGGCTCCAAGACAGAAGAGTGTGTGGGTGTGGGTGTATGGTCGACTGAATGTGAACTAAAGTTCAGTCTGCTGAATCATACATCGATCTTTCTTGCTGAACTTTTTGCCATTGATAAAGCCATTGATTTTGCACTATCGACGACCCACGATAGAATAGTTATTTTTTCAGATTCATTAAGTTCACTTAAAGCTACTAAATCCTTAGAAACCACTAAAAATGAACTGCTGGGTAATGTCATTCGTAAGTTACATGGTGCCAACAAATCAATCAAGATAATATGGGTACCAGGCCACTCTGGCATCCATGGCAATGAACAGGCTGACAAATTAGCCAGGTCAACTGGCGATCTGGACACTACCATAGTTCGTACAGATCTCAGGTGTTTTGTGTCTCTTATAAAAGCAAAAATCCATCTCCTGTGGCAAAGTGAGTGGACCAGCCTCCAACTAACACACAAAATCAAGCCAACAATCGAACTGTGGGACACAGCCTACAGAAAAAAAAAACAGAAGGGAGGAGGTAGTGTTGGCCCGTCTTAGGGTCAATGCAACCAGATTAACCCACCTCACTCCCTATATTGAGAAGAACTTCCCTCCACAGTGCCTGGAGTGCCACACAAACCTTACAATAGCGCACATAATAGCAACCTGCCAAAAATATAATAATAGAATGAATAAAAAAATAAATATATTTTAGAAACAAAAACATTTAATTTACAACATCAAATCTTTTATACAATGACGAAAAAATAATAAGTAAAGTAATCACTTTTCTAAGAGAGACAAAACTTTGTGACTTTATATAGATTGATAGAATAAATAGGATCCGTTGGCTTAATAACCTTGGCCGCATGCCGCTGGTTGATAGCCAAGAAATTCAACAAAGAAGATCACTTTTAGCCTCCGGGCTAGTACAATGGTAACGTGTCGGCCTCTCATCCGAGGAGTCGGCGGTTCGCGCCCCGCCCAGGCGCGAGAAGTTGCAATTGTCGCCCGGAGGTTACTACTGTGGCTGGGCACCACGGCGGGTAAGGACTAGGTTCAGCCGAGTCAGCACCAGGTGTGACACACGTGAGCGAGTCGGCATTAGTCGACACAGGCCGGGCTCCCCTCATGGCATAGCCCGGGCAAGGCTAACTTCGCATATCGTACTTATCCTTATCACTTTTAGCCGGTCTCCCCTCATGGCATAGCCCGGGCGAGGCTAAGCTTCGCATATCGGACTTATCCTTATCACTTTTATTAAAGACCTTCAAAGAATACATAAGTAAATAAACACACACACACACACATATACGGAAACTAAGAGAAGCAAAAAATACCAAGGAAGCAGACTAAACGAAGCCTAAAAATATGTTACATATTTTTTTCAGACTCGGTATTATTATCCAAAACAATATCACGTGGAAGTGACCTACACACCACTACCACATTCAGGAGAAAGTCACGGGTAAACTAGTCATTTAAGGAAAGAACTGGTTTAAATTTACGTCCATGAAATTGAACATGGATAAATAAGTTAGAAGTCACCTAACAACGCTCTAT
>NC_051403.1:11248503-11296003 GCF_015228065.2 Penaeus monodon | reverse complement strand
ATGAAGATTGAGAAGTAATTGAAACGCCTTTTTTTTTTTTTTTTTTTTTTTAAGCATTATCCTTCGCGCATTCAGCACTTACATGTGCTTAGGAAAATACAATACATAGTTTGACTCGTATTTATTTAATACAAAAAAAAATAAAAGTCTATTCGATATATTAGAAAAGATAAGAGATCATTAACAGAATAATTTATGTCAGAGCCAACATAGACCTATAGAATGTAGAATCTTTCATAACCTATAAATCACACGACTGGTCCCAATCTTCAGTCTTCTCCCTCTCCTGCTCGCTCCGCCGCACGGGAGAGACCGTCATGCTGGCAGTCATGAGGCGCTTAGCCTATGGACAACACTTGCATGGTTTGGAGCAAGTCTTGGCACAGTCCTCCTTCGAGGGACAAGAACACCCCGTTGTGCCTGTGAAATAGTAAAACAGGAATAGAAAAGATTTCTAGTCTGAAAACGGCTTAATTCGTAAGTGAGTGAAGTGGGTAAATACTGAGCGTAGTGGTTATACAATTACATCTTACCAACTACACAAGACCATATTCTATAATTGTAGAAGTGACACGATTTAAAGTTAAGAAGCGATTATAACTAGACATACGATTAATACAGGGTGAAATCGAGTAACAGATTTCAAGATGAAATTACTTTATAAAAATCAGGGGAGAGAAAAGAAGGGAGTCGAGATGGAAAGAAATACTTACATTTCTCACAGGGTTCACAGCGACAGCTCTTGCACACGCATCCTTTCTTGCAGCCTCCCTCGGCGCACTCGCATTTATCTGCAAAGTTGAAGGGCTTGCATTATTCAGGGGCGGAGGACGCCACAAAACCCCTTTCCATTTAGGAATTGGGGCAGGAGGTAAGGGGGAGGGGAAAGATACGTGTTAAAAAGGGAATGTAGAAAGAGGGTGGAAGAGCCGAGAGAATATGGAAAGAGCGAAGGAGTAAACAAGGCAATTAAGGGAGATGGATAGAGATAGAGATAGAGATAAGGAATAGAAAGCTCTAGATTCCTTGCTTCAATAAAAAAAAAAAAAAGAACAGAAAAAAAAAAGACGCATCTTAATTATGATAAGCATGAAAGGATAGCTATCATCTCGACAGCTCTTATCGATAGCTGTAAAGACCATCTTCAAGATATCAATGATATACAAGGGTGTCATTTCCAACACCCTAAATATAGCACCGAGGTATAACGAGTGCCGTTTCTTTCCCATAATCATATCGGTTTGCCGAATAATTTTCTGCAATTTACCGGAAACGCCGAGACGTTGCACATCTTCCCAAAAATCTAAGCGAGAATTCATGCTAAATAGCGAGAGTATTCTTTCAATGCGTAGTAAATACATGGTTTAAGGACCGAAAGATAGCGTACATGAAAGCGTACATGAAAGTCATTAAATATCATTCGGTCTATCGAGTTCCGTTGTAAGGGAAGAGAGTTAACAGATCTGTTCATGACAGATGCAGGACAAAATGCTAGTAACGTACGAGGTCAAGGCGAGAGGCAGTATCGCAGAGTACACTTTTTGCCATCAACCGGAATAGTAGTCTTCAAGGAGGTTAAGCAAGTGTGGTAAAAAGACGGCACTGCGATACCGTGTTCAAGGCAATGCAGAGGTCATTACGAAGCATACAAGTGCAGTAGCGGCGTTTACCGTTTTACGGCATTCGGTCGGCATTTTTGCCGAATGTAATTATGGCAAGTTATCAAGCTAAAGTATATCTATGGTTAAATCATAACATTACGTTAAATATATATATATATATATATATTATATATATATTTATTTATATTTATATATATATTTATTTTTTTTTTTTTTTTTTTTTTTTTGCACCGAAGAAAGATATCAGTGTTGCGTCTTAGGTCATCGCGTCACTGGGGTTTGTATTGATCACTTCCCGCTGTCCGTCTTCCAAAATCTCCGTTAGCTTCGATCTTTATTTTCGGGAAATTTATGGCAGTGCTATCACGTTCATCGTTGATTTAATGACCAATTAGCAAGGCGAGAAGAAATTTTAAAAAAAGTGCTATCTACACGTTTGGCACAGCTACGTGTTCGCAACGACACCGGTTGTGGTTAGGACTGGAAAGTGAGAAGACCCGACACAAATGTCCACTGTTACTTTTGCAATTTATGGCAATAGTGCGAACAATTATATTATAGCACTAATAATCCCTTACCAATGCAGCAGGGATCAGGCATCTTGAGTCGAATTCAATGGAGTTGAGCACGATCACACGATATGAATGTACTGCTTGCTGAGCTTCTGCGTCGGAGCCCACGTGTGCAATGTTTATATTGACGTAAGACCGCCAGCTGCGTGCCGTGTGCAGGGGCCTCACCGTTGCCAGTTAAGCTTTTAATGATTCAACTGGAACTTATCTTTTAGATATTTATGCATGCTTAACATAGCCGGGGATGATTTATATCATCTTTTAAGTATAATACAGACAATAAGATTGCAATTCATGTATACTGTGACCTAAACTGTGTTTTACATCCTCTTCGTAAGAATCCTGAAAGCAGCGATAAACAGTCAATAATATAAAACCGAATGGAACTATAAAGTCATTCATTCATTTTAAGCTTACTTCCCAATCGTGTGCAAACAAAATATTAAGAAATTAGAATGCTTTCGAGGCCATGAGTGAATGATGATTTCAAATCCGAGAGCGAGAGCGCGGGAGCGAGCGGGAGCGAGCCGTGCGCAGAGCGAGAGTTTGAGAGCCGTGTGCATTCAGATCTATAGACTGCGGGGCGTTTTCACTTATCTTAGGCCTTATTTCCGCTGACAAAAACTGTCTTACGACATTAGAAACTGTCGCTAATTTCATCCTCGACACTTCCCCGGGCCGGTCGCGACAGCAACGATGTGCCACAGGCTCGACTCTACCCGTATTCCTAAGAATCTTGCTTCATTTGACGAATGTGATTTTATTTTTGAATTATATTAAATTATCAACCACTGCTTTACTGATATTACAATAGAAAATAGCAGTATATACAAGTTCTTCGTTTATCAACATCTTAAAATTACAAATAAAACGATTCAGAACTACCGAAATCATTTGAACATGCGCGGGCCCTAAGCCCCTCCCATCATACTCTTTCCTTCGTCTATCGACATCGGACGTCACACTTCTTTAAATATTTTGAATATGTCACCTTTTGTTAACTGATATTAATTACATTTAAAAGGATACACGTGCGCACGCACACTCACACACACACACACACACACACACACACACACACACACACACACACACACACACACACACACACACACACACACACACATATATATACACACATTTATAATCGTTTGTGTATTTGTGTGCGTCTATATATATATATATATATATATATATATATATATATATATATATATATATATATATATATATAAAACCGTTTCTGTATGTGTGCGTCTATATATATACATATATATGTATGTATAGTCGTTTGTGTATTTGTGTGTGTTTATATATATATACATATAGATATATGTGCATATATAAGCAATATGTATTTGTAGTACGCACACATATATGTGTGTGTGTCCATATCCATATCTATCTATATATGTATATGTGTGTGTCACACACACACACATATATATGTACATACATACATACATATATATATATATATATATATATATATATATATTTATATATATAATATGTGATTTATAATATGTGTGCGTACACACACACACACATATATATATATGTATATATATACACACGTATGTACATATACATACACACACACACACATACATATGTATGTATGTATATATATCTACATACATACTCATACATACATACATATATGTACATACATATATATACACACATGTATGCACACACACACATATGTATATACATTTAATTTTGTATTTATATATATGCCTGTGTGTTTGTATGATATATGTATATTTATGTATATGTATATATATACAAACACGCACACATACATATATATGTGTGTGCGTGTTTATGAGTGTGTGTGTGCGCGTGCGCGTGTGTGTACGTGTGTGTGAGTAGACATATGTGTACGTGTGTGTGAGTAGACATATGTGTACGTGTGTGTGTCATTACATACCCTGTTCAGTTAGAAGAGAAAACGGAAAAACATCCAAAGACGATACGATATATAGAATAAAACTTCAGAGCTGATCTGTTTATACTGTGACATTGGGGAAATTCAAGCAGACAGCATGAAATCCAATCCAATTTGTACTTTATCAAGATCGTCAAGGGAGTCATTGGCGTCGAAGAGAAAGAAAAAAAAGGTAAAAGAAATGAGAAAGATAGAGAGAGGAATGGGGGGGGGGGGGCTATGAAAATGCAAAAGGCTATTTCAAAACGGATTAGGACCGATTGTGAAATGAAAAGAAAACAAAAATCTACATACGAATAGAAATGAATGTAACAATTTGATAAGTATCATACTCATATAATTGGTTATATAAAACAATACCAGTAGTTATGAAGGAGTATTAGAATAGTCTCTTAAGATAGTAATACAGGTCGAAGATCTCTATGAAACGCTGTTTGAAGTTACAATTTGCACTAAGTTCCTTTTGTGTAAATGAGTTTCATGGCCTCTAAAATAAGTTGCGAATCTCAAAACGTTACACTACTCCATTTACATTTATTGTTATTTAAACAATAAACCTGCAAATAAGTCTTTTAGCAGATGAACGTATGTAAACACCAGTTTTGTAAAACTCATAAGGCAGGAGAACTCAGGTAATGCTGCAATATACAGAGCTAAGTGTAAATTGCATGTCTCATGTGTGCTTAGGACCGTGGCATGTGGACACTGATCTCGAGAGTATTTTTCCTCTTTGCAAAAAATTATCTCCGTAGCTGCTTTTCAGAACCCAGGGATACCTTCCTATGTCGATTCCTAAAGGATCTTTATTTACCATTTCTCATAACGAGTAGTGCATATTACTTTAATTTTATCGAAAATATTTGAAAATGTTCCTGCTATTCACTACATTTTATAGTTTTTTTCCTGAAATTGAGCTGGCAATGAGATGTCTGTCGGCCCCCATGGCTCGGGAGCTGATCCCAACAGCGAGAATAGCCTCCTTCTCCGGGACTTTGCTAGGTCCCAGAAAATGAGGATCCCTGGCTCCTGGTACCAGCGCTCGAACTCGCATCGCTGGAGATGGTACAGAGATATGGGTACAGTGGCCAAGGAGATCGACCACATTCTTGTTAGCACGCGATGGAGAATCCTCCATAACTGCAGGGTTTACCGGAATGCCGAGTTTTGTGGCACTGACCATAGGCTGGTTATGGTTACCCTGCGGGTCCACTTCAAAACTCCCCGTCCCTCCAGTGGCCACCCTAAGGTATTTCACCTGGACTGACTAAGGGAGGAGGAGTGTGCCCGTGGGTTCACCATGGCAGTCTCTGACCGATTCACAGAACTCGACAACTTGACGGACCCAGTTGCTCTGTGGGAGCTCTTCAAGCGTGTAACACTCGAAGCAGCTCTGCAGTTCATTGGCGTACGCCCGAGGGCAAGGCAGAATTCCATCTCATTAGAGGCCACTGAAGCGTGTCGCAATGTTAGGGGCCTGTTAGGGGAACCTGTTCAGTCGATCCATGCTTGCGGCGAGGACGATGAAGTTACAGAGAGTTTTACATACCTTGGTAGCATAATCGATATCTCTGGGCTGTCAGACCAAGAAGTCAATAGACGGATTGGTATGGCAACAGGAGCCACGAACTCGATCAACAAGAGCATTTGGAGATGTTGGTACCTATGCAGAAGTACCAAGCTGTGTGTCTTCAAGGCCTTGATACTGCTAGTTTTGCTCTATGGAAGCGAAACCTTGATGCTATCCAGTGTCTTGGAGTCTCGTCTTGATGCTTGAGTCCCTTCGCTGGATAATGGGGTACAGCTGGCAGGACCACATGTCCAACCGGCGGTTACACCATGAGACTGGCATGGGACCTGTTACTTGCATAATCTGGGATTGCCAACCTAGCTCGTTTCCCTGTGGACGACCCTGCCCATCAGGTTGTCTCTCTGCAAGACAACCATGGGTGGAGGAGGCCTGTGGGACTACCCAGGAGATCCTGGCTTGGGCAGCTCGACGAGACCTGTCGCGAGGAATTAGAGATGGGCCGTGGGCCTGCCTGGAGACTCGCCTCGAGGGCTCCTCGTGGCTGGAAGCGAAGGGTGAATGCGGCCATGCGCCCCCGTCGTCGTTAGCCCCTTGATGATGATGATTTCCTGAACTTCGCTTTGTTTTAAGAACAAAACTAATATGTATATATATGATCCAGTCTTCCTTAGATGCAATCCAGGTGTATATGTATATATATATGTATATATGTATATATATATATATATATTTTTTACGTATTTGACCATACGTCTCCGTATACGAATCATTTTATATCATCTAATATTAAAAACTCAAACAGGTGCCACCGTATAGCTGTTAACGACTACTTCATTATCTTTGCTGATATAAAAGCTGGTGTCTCGTTTTGAACCCCTTATTTTTATATTTTATTCCAGCAATAAGAGAGATGGCGTCTCTTCTTATTTAATAGGCTTTGTCGATAGTACGTTTTTAATACAATCCTGCCAGTAATCCCCATAGAGCAGTTGCAGCTCATCGACGAAATGGTGGTCTGGATTGCATTTATTAGTGTCAGCGCTGGTGTAAAAAAAAAAAAAAAAAAAAAAAAAAAAAAAATATATATATATATATATATATATATATAAAATATATATATTAAAATCTATATATATATATATATATGTACATATATATATATATATAAAATTATAATTATATATATATATATATGTATATTATACATATATATACATATATATATATTATATATTATATATATATCTATATATATATATATCAATATATATCTATATATTATATATAATATATATATATATATATATATATATCATTTTAAGTAGGATCTTCAGTCATTCAAGAACTACTAATCATACTTTACGTGATATCATAACTGACATGCAAGAAATTAGTTGACATACAAGAAATTAACTGGACTTTTGAGACACATTGGATAGACAGCTAAATTCCCAGAGAATTGGTTTGGTACGTAAATGTAGACCTTTTATTATTATTATTATTATTATAATTATTATTATTTTATTATTATTATTATTATTATTATTATTATTATTATTATTTATTATTATTATTATTATTATTATTTTATTATATCATTATTATCATTATTATTATTATTATTATTATTATTATTATTAATTAATTGATTAATTAATTAAATTATTTTTTAAGATCAGATTGTTTTGAATATTTCTTATTTATCTTATTGTATTTCGAGTATTGCTGATCATTAAGGATGTTAGCTGTTCCGGTTCACAATAAGCATTTGGACCTGTTCTTTT
Source organism: Penaeus monodon (assembly GCF_015228065.2). Classification (NCBI taxonomy): domain Eukaryota; kingdom Metazoa; phylum Arthropoda; class Malacostraca; order Decapoda; family Penaeidae; genus Penaeus; species Penaeus monodon. Next base: position 11,288,543 of record NC_051403.1, on the reverse strand, counting down.
GATCTGATTAAGATTCTTTCACCTATCCATCGTACAAATTATCATCATCAAATGATTGGTGCTCTGTAAAGATCATCAGGGTAAGTTCAGCACCCATCTGATAGAGCGCTGCTAGGTGAATTCCATGTTCAACTTCATGGACGTAAATTTAAATCAGTTCTTTCCTTTCTCCTCAAAACGGTTATGGTGTGGAGGTCACTTCCACGTATTGTTTTGTTGGATAATAATACCGAGTTTAAAGAAAATCAGTAAATTCATAACAATTCTTAGGCTTCGTCTATTCTATCTTTGAATTTTTTGCTTCTCTTAGTTTCCAATATATTTAATTTTTTAGGTCTCCTTTAAATCTAACGAACTGATGACTTGATGGATGTGCGTTCTACATAAAAAAAAAAAAAAAAAAAAAAAGGAGCATTATCGGCGAAAATCATGTATCCACATCTTGTGCTATGGAGTTTTCAAAAAATGTTTGAAACCTACGTCTGTCGCATGCAAAGGCATTATCATTATTCATGACGTAAGTGGGAATTAATGATGCATAAAGTCAAAATAAGTAGAACAAAGAACTTCCCCTGGTGTGTGGCAAGCTCGATTTCCGGTCAGGATCTCCGGAAACTTTCAATGAGGACAACCATGATGGAACTCTTAGTAACCGTACTAAGGATGAAGGAGATCATCATAAACAATAATGATGAAAATAATAATAAAAGTTATAATAATAATAAATTGATAATAATAATAATGATAATATTAATAGTAACGATGATGATGATGATGATGATAACGATGAAAATAACAACAATTAAAATAACAATAAATGGTAATAACAACAAAAAAAGGAAAAAAAAAAAGCAAATTAATGTGTCCGAAGAGTTCCCAGGGGAGAGTGAATTTTTGCACTGCGGTGAGTTCCTGGATGATGACTATGATAGTACTGCTGCTTGTCTGGACTTTGGGTATGAGGAGGTGGACTTCTTTGTGTTGGACACGCCTGCCCTTGATAAAGCTTGCCAACGTGACGAGTCGGGAGCTGCCTGTGCTGCTGAAGGCCTGGGTACTTGTGGTACTGAGGCAGCTGGTATGCCCCTTCCTATAGCCCTCGGGCATCTGACTGCAGACCAGGAAGGGCAGCTACGTGAAGTCCTAGATCAGTTCCCAACTTTTTTCTCCAGGGACAAGCAGGCCATAGGCTACGTACCAGGAGTGCAACATCGCATCATCACCACAACAGACACCCCAGTTTGTGTGTGACAGTGGAGACTTCCACAGAAAATGAAGAAAGTGGTATGCATGGAGTGTGACCGTATGCTGGCTCAAGGTGTCATAGAGTCATCCTCGAACCCCTGGCTTTCACCAGTGGTACTAGTCCGGAAAAAGGATGGTTCTCACCGCTTCTGTGTCGACTACCGGGACCTGAACCAGGTGACGACCCCAGACACCTATCCCCTTCCCCACATCGATGAGATGTTGGACTCTCTGTCAGGACACGCCTGGTTCACTGTTCTGGACGGCCGGTCAGCCTACTGGGCAATCTCTTTGCACCCTGACGATCGCCCAAAGACTGCCTTCAGTGATGGCCATCGACTGCTGCAGTTTCAGAGGCTTCCCTTTGGCCTCTCCACTGCACCAACATTTCAGCGGACAATGAATATTGCCTTGGCATCTGTATTGGGATGTCACACCCCTGCATACCTGGATGATGTGGTGGTTGCATCGGCGAACTTCGATGAACACCTACAACATCTCCGGGAGACACTGGCTCTTCTGCACAAAACAGGGATGAAGCTGAACCTTGAGAAGTGTGAGTTTGCCAAGCACCAGGTGAAGCTCTTGGGTTTCTTTGTTGGTCCTGAGCATGTGCCACACGCTGTTGCATACTGGTCCCGCACCTTAAAGGACGCCGAGATCCGCTATGCCGTCATTGACTTGGAGGCGCTGGGTGTGGTAGAAGCTGTCCGTGCGTTTGACCTGTATGTTTCCGGTCGACGGTTTGTAATCTGGACAGACCACCAGCCCCTGGTTGAGGTATATTCCAGGTGCACGAAGAGCACCCACTTGGTATGCATACGAACTTGGGGGCTATGATTTTAAGACAGTACAAGACAGGGGCCAGCAACCATGTGCCGGACCTTCTCTCACGACCAGCAGGTGATGTACCTCCATCTATGAAGACAGCTCGCCTACTAGAACAGGCCCAGGAGGCACATGATGACGCTGCTGATAAGATGGACCTCACTGGAATGACAGCTGTTCAGACAAGGGAGCACCAGCTATGGGACCCGGCATGCGAGGACCCCCTGGGTTGGCTGGAAGGGCGCCAGGCTGTACCAGGGGAGAGACCTCCTGCTGCACTCTTCAGCTTTGAGGTGGAGAAAGGTGTTCTGTACTACCTGTGACTTTTCCTGATCGGGTAGTGAGGCAGGTTTATGTCCCCAAACACCTCCAAACACAGGCACTACGACAAGCCCACTGCCCTCCGACTGCCACCCATCCTGGGATCCACCATACATTCCAGAACCTGCAGGGCGCCTGGTACTTCCCCAATATGTATCATCTGGTGAGGGAGTATGTGGCAGCCTCCCATGCATGTCAGCAGCGCAAGGGTGTGGCAGGACGCGCCCCAATGGAAGGCCATCCACTGCCAGAGGTCCCACTGGTGACAGTGTCAGCTGACCTTATGGACTTGCGGGGATCAGCAGCATGTACTCTCCATTGTGAACCATCACACATGGTTCAGCTGGTCTCACTGCTTGATAAGAAGGCCGACAGAGTGCTATGGGCCTTTGACGACCATTATGTGACTCTATTTGGGCCACCTGACCGAGTGGCACTCACTTCTGGAGGCCCTGCGAGTGCAACACTCTTTCACAGTGGCCTATCACCCCCAGTCCAATGGGGTGGTGGAGCGCACCAATCAGACAGTGAAGGATGCGCTGGTGGCACTGGCTCGGCAGGCTCCTTCGCAGTGGCCCACCCATCTTCCTGCTGTTCGCCTCGCCTTGAACTCAGCCATCCACCGTGCTGTGAGGGACCAGCCGCTATACTTGCTGACAGGTCTTATGGTGCTCTTTGGGAAGGGCCTGATTAACCGCCAGGCTGTGGACCCCAACCTGATATTGGCACGTCTTGCAGACGCCTGCTGGCTAGGTGTTGAAGTGAGCTGGAAGATGCAGGAGACTAACAAGGCCCAGTATGAGCACGTACCTCAGGCCCATACGAGGAGGGATCTCTGGTCCTACATAAGGTCCTAGGGAACCATAGATCCTGCTGTGTACAGAAGCGGTTGGGCTCCGTTAGTTACGATGTCTTGGACCTGCGATCACCATACCGTGCCGTCAGAGTCCATGCCAACCAGATATGCCCCTAAACTCCAGCTGCTGAAGTGGACTACCTCGAGGAAACTGACCAGGTGTTGTGTGTGTGACTCGAAACATTTATGGTAGTGAGGTTCTTGAAATGGATTTTGAACCATGGGTCGGTCCTTGACCATCAGCTCAAAAACTATAATGTGTAAGAAGAGAGAGAGAAAAAAAAGTTCTTGTGTTGATATCTTCCATATTGTGATATTTTACTAGTCTTGCATTTTAAATATATTTTTGAATTTTACATTTTCGAGTTTTGTATTATGTTTTTATATAAATTTGTACATGGTGCTATCGGGTACTGGGACTCCGGGAGGTGTGGCGTTTTCCATTCCGGGGGAGGGGCTGTAGTATGATGTATACCTCGGTACAAGAACGCACCCGGATTCGCGGATTCAGTTATGCGAACGGGTGATTACCATGTTGCCACTTGGGGTGCTTTTCTTTAATTGAATGCGTTTGCTGACACCCATCAGCACGCCCTTGTTGTTTTCTGTATTAAATGCCCCACCTCCAGGAGAACACCAAATGATTTCTTGTCCGAGAGAGCTCGTAGTCCACACCCAACCCCTTCACAACTTGGAAAGGCAGCAACCCCTTGGCTGAGTGAGCGGTGGAACCGCCACCGGCAGCAGTTGGTGGGTAACCTAGGTTGTGAAGGGAGTGTAAGTGTGGGCTGGGCAGACATTTGTGTTTAATATTATCAGTGCTTTTTTTTTTATGTTCAGTGTCACTGCCTGTATGTTTTCCATAAACCAACTCGACTGTGATATGTAACCTTGGTGACAACAATAAATGCCATGGAAAACAGAACTGGGTCTCTCTTCTCCTGTAGGCGTAGGAAGTAACTTTGCCCGGCTTTTTCCCCTGCCCATGCTCGTACCTTATAATTCACGACCCGAGGAATACTCATCAGCTCCTGTAGCAAGGGTGAGTGGTAGAGTAGCTGCACACCAACTACTACAGTACTCTTCTGTAATAAGAGTCAAACAGTTATAACAACTATAAGTACCCCTGCTAGCCATTGTACTAGGGTACTCTTATAACTGGTGGCAGGGTGGTCATTGCTTCCTTTTGGCTTGCAACATAAACACACTTGACCAGCTTCCATGATCCACCATGCCTACAAAATCATGTGAGTACACGTTTTGGGCCTCTTTCCTTTCCTCCTTCTCCCATAAATGTATTAAGCCATATGTGCAGTCATTCTCAGGTTTTGTTGAGTAAAAGTGCTAAGTGACAGCAAATGGCAGGTTCTCACACTATTCTTTTGACTTTGGATTGCATTACTGTGTGATCACTGAATATGGTAAACAAACATGACTAGCGTTCATTAATCAAGTAGTTGATTAATTTCTCTTGTTATTAGTTATTTCTATAGTTCCAACCACAACGAATTTAATGCGTTCATGACTTTATCTTTATTAAAAATATCATACCATTTATTTTCTCGTCATGAGAAAATGACTGCTCATTTTTTCCCGTGATTTGGTTGTTGTTGTTGACACCCTGGGGATAACCATAGCATCATTACATTGCTCATTGATGACATGTTCTATCGGCGTTAGAACGGAGCTTGTAACGCGATTTTATAGAAATTTATTATTACGATTATAGCATTAGGTTCTTCCCCATATCACAGTGCACAGGGATGCCTGACATAAGCCGGGGTTGTATAAATCGTCTAATAGATCTATGCTCTGACTTTGCGATAGCAGGTACAGGTAAAACCAAAGTTATTCATTCGATCCGCAACTTTTGAGTCGGTGTGACCAATAGTTACGTTTGTTAATTAATGTAGTGCTAGGGTTTAAGCTAGAATAATTATTCGCTTATTAATCACACTTTTCTCACCGTCTAGAAGTTGCTTGCATGTTTTGGGTAAATCCCAAGTGATCGTGATTTGTTATAGTTAAATACCTTTAGGGAATGTCATGAGCGCCTACCACAGATACGCAGAAGAGAGCAGGTTATTTATAGATTTTCCCAGCTCAGTTCGCTTCATTGTAGGGCATTTTGGGTATAGGAACCCCCGTCGATGAAGACTAACATGCATAGCTAGACATGGCTAACTCGGCAGTTCAGAATTTCCGACCCCAAGAAGATTTGCTCGCCAGAAAACTTGCGAATATTTTTTTTTTATGTGGCCATTCCTTAATGCATACATTCTGTCGCATATGTTGAATTAATTTTGTATATATAGCATTGCTAATTTAACTCTGTATTGTTATACTGAACATTAATCTTCGTGTTTGTGATTCATTCTTTGTGTGAGCTCGTGTCTTCCCTTACTGTATTGTACTCTTCCGTAATAAAGAGTCAAGTAGTCATTACAACTATGACTATCCCTGCTATCCATTGCACTAGGGTTCATAGACCCTTACAAATGAACTGACGGTCTAACTACTTCAGTGAAGTGTACTTACCTCGATGTGTGTGTCTGTGTGTGTGATGCTTTGCTATTTATGTTGTCAATCTTCACCTTATTTCACATAAAAAAGAAGTGCATGAACTCCGGATTCATTTGTACGAGTAATATTAAAATCTTATTTCAGAAGTAACGTCCTTCATGTCCGCGATCATTTGTAATATTTCATGGAATGTGATTTCAAGTAATAGTGATGATGGTAATAATAATAATAATGATAATAGTAATAATAATGATAGTAATAATGATAGTAATAATGATAATAATAATAATAATAATAATAATAATGATGATAATAATGATGATAATAATGATGATAATAATGATGATAATAATGATGATAATAATGATGATAATAATGATGATAATAATGATGATAATAATGATGATAATAATGATAGTAATAATGATGATAGTAATGATAGTAATAATGATAGTAACAATGATAGTAACAATGATAGTAACAATGATAGTAACAATGATAGTAAAAATGATAGTAACAATGATAGTAAAAATGATAGTAACAAATGATAGTAACAATGATAGTAACAATGATAGTAACAATGATAGTACAATGATAGTAATAATGATAGTAATAATGATAGTAATAATGATAGTAATAATGATAGTAATAATGGTAATAATAATGATAATAATAATGATAATAATAATGATAATAATAATGATAAAAATGATAATAGTAATGATAATAATAATGATAATAATAATGATAATAATAATGATAATAATAATGATAATAATAATGATAATAATAATGATAATAATAATGATAATAATAATGATAATAATAATGATAATAATAATGATGATGATGATGATGATGATGATGATGATGATGATGATGATGATGATGATGATGATGATGATGATGATGATGATGATGATATTGTTGTTGTTCATGATAATGTTGTTTTATATTGTTTTTGCCTCTATTATCTTTATTATTATTATTATCATTATTATTATTATCATCATCATCATCATCATCATCATCATCATAATAATAATAAAGATAATAGAGGCAAAAACAATATAAAACAACAACATTATCATGAACAACAACAATAGCATCATCATCATCAGAAGCAACAATAACATCAATAATAACAATAACAATACTACTACTACTACTACTACTACTACTAATACGAATACGAATAATAATCAAATATATGAAGAAAAAGAAGAATAACAACAAACATAATAATAACAACAATAATAATAATAATATCAATATTATTATTATTATTATTATTAATCGTAACAAATAAATATTACGCATTATGCATGATGATATTTGCATTTATTTATTGTTTTTAATTTTTGTTTACTGAGGGCTGTGTTTAAGCTTCAACAAGTGTTGTGTAACCGCCGTCCTTCCTTCCGTTCGTTAATTCTCATGTATTAGAGACAGATGAGGGGATGTAACACGATAATGATTAGACCCCTGCATTAAGAACACACCAACATACTAAACTACGAGACAGCCAATGGATATGAGCTCAAATTCAACGAAAAGTCAGTCTTGTCAAAGAAAGTGTACATTTGGCCTTTAAAGGTTTCAGATCGTTGATAAAACGTGTTCCCTGTACTAAAAGAACACGGGAATTCAACTAGATTCCGATCCTTATTTTCAAAAGCTATTAACCTCACGATAAGATAATAATCAAATAATAAGGGAGAAAATTGATTCGTTATGAAAGCCTACCATCTGTTAGGAAAGTAGCGTGCTAGTAGAACCCACACGCGATAGGCAGTGGTGAAGCAAGAGAGGACTTCATCCTTACCCCAAGACAGCTCCGCCCACAATGAGATAACTTACCCTGAGGTGGCACGAACAACGGGAAAAAATCATGTGGGGAATGAAGACATGGCATGTGGGAAACTCGTTCCATATACAGAGGCAGACAAACAAATGTTTATATATATATAATATATAATAATGATAACATTTATTTATATATATACATATATATACACATACATACATCACACACACACACGACCATTTCGTATAACAATATGGCTGTAGGCATGTTTGCAGGCCCGTCCATGCAGGTAGATTTGCGTAGGTAAACAAAAGTGCATCATCGAACTTTGTAAGTCTATGAACCCTAGTACAATGGCTAGCAGGGGTAGTCATAGTTATGACGGCTTTACTTTTATTATGAAAGAGTACAATACAGTAAGGGAACACACGAAACGATGTCTTGGGGTAAGTCCTTGTGCGGAGTCACGTGTCTGGCCATCCAGCCCTGAATGCGAAGGCTGGACTGACCTTATCACGTCAAGCGCTGGAAAAAACTGAGAGGTCAGAAGAGATCAGATAAAATAGTCATCTATGCCTTCGCTGAGTTGGTTCTTAACTCGACTCTGAGCCACGTGGCAACCAGTCATGTGGTCTGTTGTCTAATGGGTTAGACAAATTATGCTTCTGTTCACACCATATTGCTATGGAAGGTCATTAACAGACGGAATCGGTGACTACACCTCGCTCCCCCCACATTTCCTGCAGCTGCCTCACTATTCCTGCCTATAGCTGTACTTTCATGCCACGTGTCTGGTGGACACTCACCGCTTGTGCCTGAGGATGACCCAGTTTAACTCGGTTTCACTCATCGAGCGCAGATCACACTCCACACCACCAGCCTCCGGGTTGGCGGGTGCGGGAGTGTGTCCGACCTAACTTACCCTAAGACACTCGTCTCGTGTGTTTCCTTCACTGTGTAGAACTCTTCAATATTAAAGAGCCAAACCGTTGTAACCACTCACTGCCAACTAGTCAACCATTGTTCAGAAGCCTTTCACAGTCTAATGTGTTAGACAAATTATGCTTATGCACACGCTGCACACATTTCTGCTCTTTTTAACTTCCAAATTATACTTTCTCATAATCTTGTGTTGGTAGTTAGACTGAAGACGATATATTTAAGTTCACCTTAACGGCTTTTCCGAGCCTAGGCATGCGGATAGGGGACGAAATATGGCCTAGGTTAGTGATTACTGCTCGTCTTATTTTTCTTCACATGGTTGTCCCACCTAAACTGAAGTTCTATGTAGCGTTAAATAATGCAAGTTGCTATTACTAGACTTAAGCAAATAAATAAACCGTAAAATAAACAAACACTGCAAACCACTTTCAAATGGCTGGCTTCATTAATTGGTCATGGTTGTTTGACCCTCAGTCAAATTTGAGATTAGTAAGGGCCGAATGGGTAGCCAACCTACGATTTACTGCTTTCAACGTTTGAATGGAATGTGTGGGGGCGTGCGCTCTGTGCGAGTGTGCAATCAAATAAACAGGCTCTATATATTCATTACATTATATATGGTAAGATTACAAAAAGGAAGTAAGATAATAAATTAATTTGTTGTCCTTCGCTAGAGGTTTACAAATGAGCCGCCCGGTCCGAATGGCTTGTGAGGCGTTTTACAAGTAATCACTTATTCCAGGGATTGTGTATACATATCGGGATGAGCGACTAGATGTGGCGAGATGACACATGTAAAACCCGGTATAAACTTTACATGCACATTAAACAGTAATCAGGTACGCAAAATATTTGATTAAATGAAATTTGTATATAATGCAGACTTGAGAAATAGTTTGAATTTGCCGACAAATTTGGACTACATTTCATCGCCAGTTACTATTCCACTACGTTGCCACTCAAATATTAGAAATTTATTTACAAGGACGAAATTGGTATGCAAGTCTAAATCATTTGTCCGCCAAAATTAAAATGTCAAGCAAGATAATCTTATAAAAAGGGGGCCCCAACGTTCTCCAAAATCGCCCATGAAGCGATAGAGGCATCTCATCGTTCATGGCGATTGCAAGGCTAAAACACGCAAGCACACAGCGTGAAAGTCCAAAGAAGCACGTGTGATGGAGACGGCGAGGACTTACTGTTGCAGTGTTATGTCCAACTACTCGCAAAGAAAGCGTAGCCCATCCACAAATGGAAGGTACCATTGAGCATATGGTTACGATTACTTAAAATGACCCCCCCCTCCCGTACTGTAACATGTACTTCCATCATAGTGTTATAATCTGCAAGCAAAATCCTCAGAATGCATTCTAGATTTTTCTTCCTGTATTTTTAGGCCGTTCTACATAAAGTAGTGAAGTATATGGGAGAATTAACACACAACAACGATTACGTTATTTTATGGCATTGCTCATAAACCGAGAAGTTTAACCTCTAGGATTGAATATGATCTATGGATTACTGCTACCATACCATAGCTTTCAGTTATTTGAAACCGTTGTTTGGAACCAAATTATAACACAACGAAAGGAAACTGCCATTTTATTACAAGGATCGAATGCTTTCGAGTCCTTAAATGATGCAGTCGTTTGCATTTTCTTTAAAATTAATAATTCGGCTATAATGTCATTTTCGCAATACTCACCAGTTTAGCTTTATCCCCCCCACCACCGCATAATAATACACAAGCGTTTATGAAGATTCAGAAACAATTGGGAAGCACAATTGCAGCTTGTATAAGTGTAGGAAGTTAAATATATATATATATAATTTTTATAAATATATGCAGCAGCGTATACAGTAACAAGCCGATATTCTTACACAAAATTAAGCTTAGGAACGGTTACCGTGGAAACTTTTCAGTGCTTTTTTTTTTTGTAAGTATTATCCTTTGAGGACCCAGGACTTGCATGTATTTAGGAAAATAAAATTCTAGTTTGACTCTTTTATTTATTTAATAAAAATAAAAGGGGAGTCTCTTCGTTATATTAGAAAAAATAGAGTTCATTAACAGAATAATTTATGTCAGAATCAATATAAACCTATAGAAAGTAGAGGTTCTTAACCTATAACAAAATACACGACTGGTCCCAATCTTCATAGTCTTCTCCCTCTCCTCCTGCTCACTCCGCCGCACGAGAGAGATCGTCATGCAGGCAGCCATGAGGCGCTTAGCCTATGGACAACACTTGCATGGCTTGGGGCAAGTCTTGGCACAGTCCTCCTTCGAGGGACAAGAACACCCCGTTGTGCCTGTGAAATAGTAAAACAGGATTTAGATTTTAGATTTATTTCTAGTCTGAAAATAGTTCCATTCCTAAGTGGATGAAGTGGGTAAATACTGAATGTAGTGGCTATACAATTACATCTTACCAACTACACAAGACCATATTCTATAATTGTAGAAACGACACGATTTTAAGCGATTATAACTAGACATGCGATTAATACATGGTGAAATCGAGTAAAAGTTGGAAAGAAATACTTACATTTCTCACAGGGTTCACAGCGACAGCTCTTGCACACGCATCCTGTCTTGCAGCCTCCCTCGGCGCACTCGCATTTATCTGCAATGTTGAAACACCTCAATTATTCAGGGGCGGAGGACGCCACAAAACCCTTTCCATTTAGGAAAAGGGGCAGGAGGTAAGGGGGAGGGGAAATATGCGTGTTAAGAAAGGAATGTAGAAAGAGGGTGGAAGAGTCCAGAGAATATGGAAAGAGCGAGAGGGAGTAAACATGGTGATTAAGGAAAGGATGGATTGAAGCAAGGAAGAAAGAGGGGAGGAAACATGTAAAACCATTTTATGGCTCAACCTTTAATGATAAAAAGGCCAATTCTTACACTACTGGAAGGCCTATTGTTATCTTTTCGTAAGAGATCGGACATTGCAGAGACAGCACAGGTCACACGCAAATACGCACATGCAGACTCGCGCTCGCCCTCATACTCTCATGCCACAGCAAACTGGACTCGTCAGTACCTAAGAGTTAATTGAACTAATTGGGAAAAGACGGCTATCAAGTTACGTGCAACAAGTTGCCCAAAACAAGCTAAAACTAATCTGCAATAAAGGCTTGCGATAAAGTAATGGGCCGTGTGATTAAGAGATCAGTCATGAAGAAAGCGATCAAGTTATCATAGTGAAAAAGTGAAGAGGCACCTTCCACATTATGATAAAGTAAACAGGACCCTTGCTGGAAAGACTATCATCAAGATATCAGCGATATACAAGGGCGTCGTTTTTAACCCCCCCCCCCCTGAATATAGTACCGAGGTATAGGGCTCTTTTCAAGCCGGGGAAATACCCGTCCCCCCCCCATATCTAATTTTTGGTTATGCCGGAAAATTGTGCAAAGCTAAAAATCTAGGCAAGAATTCATACTAAATTAATAATCTTGTCGTATTAACAGAAGAGAAATACAACCCCTTAAGTCTGAGGCCCCAAACATGTGGACTAGTTTATTATATCGGGGTTCTAGTAGTGAATGCATGGTTTAGGTTCTGCAAGCGTACACTAGACAAGAAATGATACTGATTAAGAAAGGAGAAAAACAGTGGCATCTACACGTGCCGTACGTTCGGCACAACTACCTGTTCGCGACAACGCCAGGCATGATTAAGACTGGAAAGTGAGAAGACCGACACGGATAAAAAAAAATGCCCACTATTATTTTCAGTCTATGCCAGTAGTACGAATAATGATATTACAACACTAAAAAACACTTACCAATGCAGCAGGGACCAGGCATCTTGAGTGAAATTCAATGTGAGTTGAGCACGATCACACGAAATGGATGTACTGCTAGTTGAGCTTCTGTGTCGGACACCACGTGTACAATGTTTATATTGACGTAAGACAGCCAGCTGCGTGCCGTGTGCAGGGGCCTCACCGTTGCCAGTTAAGCTTTTAACGATTGAACTGAAACTAATCTTTATATATTTATGCATGCGTAACATAGCTAGGGATGATTTTATATATGTCTTTTTAAGTATAATACAGGCAGGCGATAAGATATGAGTATACTGTATACTGTGACCTAAACTGTGTATTATATCATTTTGGTAAAATCCTTAAAGAAGCGATAAACAATCAGTAATGTCAAACCAAATCCAACTATAAAATCATTCATTCAATCGTATGCAAAAAATATTAAGAAATTAGAATACTTTAGAGGCCATGAGTGAAAATGATTTCAAACCGAGAGCGAAACGCGGGAGCGAGCGAGAGCGAGCCGTGAGCAGAGCGTGAGTTTGAGAGCCGTGTGCATTCAGATCTATAGAATACGGGGCGTATTCAATTATCTTTTATCCGTTCTTTTTCGCTTAATAATAAATTATGATATTTGCGGTTGTATTTATAGGCAACGCGCTACCATACATTAGAGCTATCCAGATTTCATCATTAGCAGGTGTTCGTCTCATCAGTCTGGGTATCTACTGTATGTAGTCCTACTATCAAACGAACTAAATATATTTAAAATTCTACATCCCTTGCTAAATATATTTCTTAGGGGATATTTAAAAAAAATACAGTACATATACACACACATGTCCGAGTGTCTTTATAATACACACGCATGCGCACACACACATACACATATATATACACACATTCATAAGCGTTTGTGTGTGTGTGCGTCTATATATATATATTATACCATATAAACGGTTGTGTATGTGTGCGTTTTATATATATATATATATATATATATATAATATATATATATATATATATAATTATATATATATAATACATATAGTATAATCGTTTGTGTATGCGTGTGCATATATATATGTATGTATATATAAATATATATACATATATACACAATATGTATTTGTGGTACACACACACATATGCGTGTATCTATCTATCTATATATATATATATATATATATACATATACATATATATATGTATATATATGTATATGTATACACACATACATAAGTATATACATATACATACTGTCAACAATACGTAGCAAGACCGGATGCACTTCACACCCCGTCCAAGCACTGCCCTTCTCCTTGGGCAGGACGCAGATGTCACCCGGCTTTCTCTTTTCGCTCAGGGATAAACATCCGCCCTCGAAGGGAACCGCCGCATAAAAGGACACGTCCATAAGGCAGAGAGGAGAGAGGCAAAGCCCACACAGGGTCCAGCTCCACCACCTCGTCCTCCACCCAGAGGCCCAATAATGATTAGCAATTCACTTGATACTATTCAGCCTCTCTAGATCTTCTATCCCTTTTGCCAGAATAATAATATGGGTAAAAGCAAACATCGACGATACTTCTAATTTAGTAATCATAAGTAACATATAATTGATAACTTTATAAATCAAAACTATACAAAACTATAAATCTATAAACTATACAAAAAATCAACACACTGCAATATTGGCGCGTAGATAACACCCGTGGCGCCCCCAACACCAGACACATAATAAATACAATATAACTACCATTCACACGAAATAAAGAAACTTAAACAGATAAGAACCCGAACACCGCAAATGTCTCATGAGGTTACTATTTCAAAGAGGGCTTCGTATACACTACCAATGCTTTGTCCTGTGGCGAAGCCGGTGGGGCACACGACTCCTCTCGGGGGACGACAGGGGAGTCCCCACCCTTGTCGAGAGGCTGTGATCTGTCGCCGTGCCTCGGTGTTCGCCAAGCCCTTGGGGGTCTCATAACTGTCAGTGAAAAGCCCCTTTTCACTGACCCATCCAAGTCCATCTCTTATCTCGCTCACATCTGGTGATGCGGTGCTCCCAACTCACGTGTTGCTTACATCTGGTGACAGCAGTGCTCACGTGTTGCTAATATTCTGGTGGCTTGCAGTGGCCTTTCGCTTACATCTGATGGCAGCTGTGTTCAAGAACCTCACAACGCCGACGCAAATGCACCTACCACCATGCTACTCCCCGACGCCTGTTGCTGATCTACCGACAAGTTACTCCTGTCGAAGTGTCTCCTCGCCTCCCTTAACTCTCAGCCATCGCTACCAACTCCTCTTCTGACCCGGACCATGTCTGTCCTATTACTTCGTGCTCACCACTCACGCATGTGCTACCCACTGATGAAGTCGCTGAAGATGTATCCTCGCACTCTACCCCACCCCAAGTTCAACCCTTGTCAGCACAGCGATGAAGTCGCAGTTCTACCTACTACCACCAACACTTCCTCGTCACTATTAAAAGTAAGTGTACCTATTAGTGCCAGAGTAAATATTGCCCTCCCTATACCCACCCGTACCTTGCATACAAGTTGCCTTCTTTCAATTTCAAATACACGCCACTCTACGAACGCACACTACTAACCCTATACTTAATAACTTAATAACTGTCAACCATTGTTTTTTTCAACACAACAAACGAAACACACACTGAGATCAAATCTAAGTGACACGCACCCTTACTTCACACCTCATTTCCCAGCCCTAACCATCTCGTAATTGATGTATTGTGTTTGTATTTTTCTGTCTATTATCATTTTTATCCTCAGATTGAACAATTTAGTATATATAATTTCTCTCAGAACAAATGATCACCTTCGAGTTTAATTAATTATTGTTATGTTCGGCTGTTTCATCATATTATTCATGTTTATTGTTGAATTAATGAATTATCTATTTTTTTCTCTTATATGTTATTCCTATTAGTAATTACTTCATTACTTTTTGCGTATTGTTATATTCTGTGTATACACTATATCGTTGTGTTCTTTATATCACTGTTTCTTCATACTTGCCGTGCTAATCTGTCGCTCATTCACACGTAGATTTCCATCACCTGACTATCCTCTTATCTACCTACCTGCCCACTCTACTCGGAATTCACTCTAAGATTGCGGATTTTACTAAGTGCCATCCCCATAACTTGGGGTGAATATGTACTGATGGTAGTGTCTCCAGTTGCAAATAATTTGCAGACACTATGCTTTATATAGGTTTAATTTTAAGCCCGGTTCATGGCCGTAAACGGAGGAACCCTGCGCCCGCCGCACCGAGAATTACTCTCATACGATTGAAGCGCCG
The DNA here is from genome assembly GCF_015228065.2 of Penaeus monodon. Taxonomy (NCBI): domain Eukaryota; kingdom Metazoa; phylum Arthropoda; class Malacostraca; order Decapoda; family Penaeidae; genus Penaeus; species Penaeus monodon. Next base: position 11,272,912 of record NC_051403.1, on the reverse strand, counting down.
AGACGCGCACTGCTAGAATTAAATTCAGGCCCAGCTGCCTATGTGTTCGAAGCATATATACTTGCCTATTTACCACAAAGATATGGAATTCTTATTCATTTAATTTTTCTCTCTTCAATATGATGGTACCTTATTGAACTCGCTAAGTAATTAATACCTTACTTGACACGTTACCCTTCTTGTGACAAATTGTTCTTATGCTCTCATTTATCTTGCAATTTAGTAAGGTGATTGACAAACACATTATCATCCTCCTCCTTAGCCCTTTTTTCTGGCCTGGTACACTTATATTTCAGCTTCTGAAGACAATTGACCCTCCTCACTACTAAATGTTGCACCTCAGTGCGAAACCTCGGATCACCAGGAACCATTTGTAGATACCGAACAGAACCTCTACTGCATCGTTTCAAGTGTTACAGTCGGCTCGAGGACGAGCCTTGCGCGTGGCGGAGCGATGTCAACAATACTTAGCAAGACCGGATGCACTTCACACCCCCAGAATTCTGGATATAGAAATAAAAAGCTTGCCAGTTTTGATGTTAAATCCCTCTTTACCAATGTACCCACAGACGGAGCAGTCCGGGCAGTTGAGAGGGTCACCAGCTCCATGACAGACGCAGAACTCCCGCTGCCGAGACACCACTTCGTTCCCCTAGTGAAGTTATGCGTGGACTTCGGCTACTTTGAATTTGCTGGGGATGAATACCAGCAGATTAGTGGTCTTGCCATGGGCTCCCCCTTGAGTGCCGTCATGGCTTGCTTGTTCATGGAGACGCTGGAGAGGGATAACTACAGGGATATAATCGGCAGACATTCAACATGGCTTCGCTACGTAGATGACGTCCTCGTCATTGTCCCCAGGAGGTCGTGCTTACAATATACACTAACGCGGCTTAACTCCGTTCACGAGGAAATCCAGTTCACCGTGGAGGAGGAGGAGAATCAGAAACTACCTTTCCTGGACACTCTGATCCATCGGGGTGACGACGGCCTACGTTTCTTTGTATACAGAAAGCCTACAAATAAAGATGATTATATCCATTACTACTCCGCCCACAGCAACAAAACGAAATCTGGTGTTGTGATTGGCTTCTTCCTCAGAGGACTGAGGATCTGCAGCCCTGAATTTCTCGAGGATGAGGTTGCCTATATAATTAGTTCTTTCATGAAACACAAGTATCCCAGAGGCTTCCTGTTAAACCTCAGAAAGAAGGCGGAGAGCATACTTGTAAGAGCAGACCCCGCACCCTCTTCTAGTAATTGTCTCGTTTTACCGTCATGTAACATTTCCCAGGCGATCAGCAGATACTTCGGCAAAACAGTGAGAATCGCCAGCACATCCGGAGAAAAGATACATGACTTAATACGTGACATAAAGCAGCCCGAAAGCAACCTTGTAGTGTTGTATATCGCATACCCTGCAGTGGTTGCGATACAGCATACTTTGGGGAAACAGGCCGTGGTCTCAGCACCAGGATCAGCGAACGTCGAGCTGACATCCGTCACCACAGAACTTCCAATGCCATGGTGGTACATGTAGATGAAGCTGGACATCTACCGAACTGGAAGGAAGCAGAAATAGTCCATGGAGGACTGAACAAACTAAAAAGAAAATTATGGAACCAGCATACATCGCGACGGAGAGTAATGTCAACACGGCATCGGGCAGGTTCAGATTATCCAAGGTCACAGCAACAATCCTATGAGCAATGAATAGGAGGTCACAGTCAGGTATTTTGTCAGCTCACGCCTGATATATATTTTCTATGTATTTTCTCTGATGTATGTATTTCTGACGAAGACGCAATCGAAACCGGTCACATACATCTCTTGTTTTGTGAAGATATTCATTCTCATTCATACCTTGTCTACATTTGTCAATATGAATACGGTTCATACATATACATACACATACACACACACACATATAGATATATATACATATACATGTCCATACATATACACACACACGCATATATATATATATATATATATATATATATATATATATATATATATATATATATATATATATATATTATATTATATTATTATATCATTATTATGTGTATATATATCTACGATATACTCATACATACATACATATATAAACATACATACATATATATATATATATTATATATATATATATATATATATGATATATATACATATATATATATATACATATATATATATATATATTTTGTCAGTCTCACAGTGACTTACATGATTTTACATTTATTTCTTCTCTGTTGATGACAATTGGTTCAAGTAAATCTTGTGGATTGCTGTTGTTGCTTTCCTAATCGATCTCATACATCAGAGAGTGGTAGTCAAGTCAGGTCCAAAGCGATTGCTATGATGTCTCCTCTCCTATTTTCTTCTTTATCTTTGTGAAAATAAAAATACACACACAAAAAAGAAAAGAATTCTATCTTTATAAAATAAAAACAAAACGAAAAAACAAAAACATAGTGGAAGGATGTCACCAAAGAAATTAGAAGTTTTGGACTAGGTTGTTCGCCAAGCAGTGTTAGCGTCCTATAATGTAGTGGACGGGCGTTCCTGTTGGAACACCTGTAGATGCAGCAAAGGACCAGGTACCAGTCGCCCCAGGATGTTCGGGATGGGCGGCCTGCTGGACGACCGAGTATCAGTTAACTCCAGAACTTTTTGTCAGCGCAGGATACGGCTGCCCTAATTATGCTCTTCCTCGCCAGGACGCCGCAGGACGAAGATTATGAGGACGTGAGGATGAGCATCAAGCCGAGAAGGACCTGGACGAGATCTGTGAGGACGTGTGGACGAGTACGCCGCCGAGTTAGGCCTGGACAAGGACTACGAGGAAGTCTAGACGAATTCGAAGTCAAGGAGGACCTGTTCCCGATACTGTCGAGGACTGTGGACGTCGAGACAGATAGATTACACCAAGGAATCAGGAAGAAGAGGATGACAGGGACGAGCAGCCACGAGATGCGTGTTCTCACATCGAAAACGGATGACCACAAGTTAGGCACCTTAGGCAAATCTAAGGAGCCTTGACGCGAGGCTTGAGTAGTGGCCGAGCCAATATACGATTGTGAAGGTCATTAACAGACGGAACCGGTGACCTCACTTCGCCCCCCTTACCTCAGCAGGTTGTTGTAATTTCCCAGCTGTCTCATATTCCTTCCAACCACTTGTTTGGGAGACATCTACTTTATACCAACATGACCTACTTAGATATTCGGTCCCCAAAGCCAATGTGGAAGTCGGCCCCCCCTCGCCTACAAGTGGGTCAAGCCTTACACGTGACCTGGCTCACCGCTTTACCATAGACATTGTCTCGTGTGTTCCTTGTGTTGTACTCTTAGCAGTAAGAGTCAAGCCATTAACTATAACTAATCCTGCAATCCGTGTACAGGGTCTCTTATAGACTCTTCATAGGTTGTTCCTCACCACATCTTTCGACCTAGATATCGCATTACTGTGTGCATGGATGTGGTCAACAAGCAGAATATCATCATTATTTAATATTAATCATTTTCTCGTTATTAGAGATTCAAATGTTTCACTGCAATGATTTAATGCGTTTGTGACTTATCTTTATTCAATATACCATTTATTTTCTTCTCTAGCGCATTTTCTCACTTGACCAGACTGCCACTTTCTTTTACCTCGGTCGGTCAGTCATTGCAGGGCCAAGAGATGATGCTCGTTTTTCCCGTGATTTGTTTTTGTTGGACACCATGGATGCCAAGCATCGTTACATTGCTCATTGTGAAATCTACAGTCAGAAGGACTGAACGCGATTTAATAAATCTATACTACAATTATAGCATTAGGATTTCCCAATATCACCAATGCACGGGATGCCCAATATAAGCTGGTGTTTGGAAATTGCCATAATAGACTACGTTCTGACATTATTCATCGATCGTCCACAATCGAGTCAGGTGACCATAGTACACCATGAAATTTATGTAGGACTAGGGTGTAAGCTAGATCCCTTATATTATGTATATCCCAACCTTCTCAACCCTCTAGAAGTCACTTGCATGTTTTGGATAAATCCAAGCGACTGGATCATGATAGATACACATAGGGAATGTCATGGAGTACCTGACAGATATGCAGAAGAGAGCTGATTAAGATTTCACAGTCAGGTTGCTTCTTATATGTGCACGTCGGGATAGAAACACCCGTCGATGAAGGTCAGGACATGCATACCTAGACATGGTCTCCAGGCGAGTAAGATTTGCTGACCCGAAAAGATTTCCTTGTTAGAAATCTTTTTTTTTTTCATGTCACCATTCATTAATACGTGCATCTGTTGCATATTTGAAGTCATTGTGGTAGTGAATAATTTGCTATATCAGCATTTGTAATTTTCTCAGTATTTCTTCAATCAGGTTATATTGTGGTGTGATTTATTCTCTAGTGCGCTCACTCCACACACACCACCACTTCGTCACTCACCTCATCTATGAGAACTAAGACACCTGAATCTTTCATCAATAGTGTTTGTTGCTGTCGTAGGTGCAGGTTGTAAAGATCTATGAGCATCTCTTTGCCCACAATTTTGTGAGTCGTGACGATTGACTCGTACATGATGTACAATTTTCTTTATTTACATACATTTTCTCTGCGTGACGACAATTGTTTCAATTAAATCCTTTGGATTGCCATTGAATTCTCCATTATTCTCTCATATCTATCAGAGACAGTTTAGTTCAGCCAGGTCCATCTGGATCGTACTGATGACTCTCTCGTTTTTCTTCTTTGTTTGTGAAAGTAAACACAAAAACGAAAAAAGACGAAAATAAAGTGAAAATGGACATTAAAACTGCAAATTTATATTAAATAACGGCATTGGCAAACACCCCACCTTCCTGGCTGCCTTCTTTTCTCTACATTTTGTCTTACGTTGTTAATTGGTTTATCGACACGCACCGAAGAGGGAGCCTGCTGCAAAATGGTCTTAGGGATGCTGTAGGAAGGACGTCACGAATATCGTCAAAAGCCTGCGAACCAGGATGTTCGTCAGAGCAGGATAAGCCGCACTGATGTAGTGGAAGGATTCCGACTGCGAAGAGCCGCCTGCCTTGGGATGCCGCCTCCGGGATGCCGCCTGCTTGGGACCAGGAAACTCGCCAGCGCAGGTTACCATTCGCCACAGGAGGACTGGAAGTGGCACCGCCTCCTGACCGCCAAAAGCTCGTCAGCGTTCAGGTATCAGCGCCTGAGATCCAAAAAGACACTCCTGCCCCATTTGTAAATATCGTATTAAATAAATATTACGCATTATGCATGATGTATTTGCAATTATTTCGTGTTTGTGTTTTACTCGGATGTGTAAGCTTCAAAACACAAGTTTGTTGTAACCGCCGTCCTTCATCCGTTCGTTATTCTCATGTTTTTGTGGTTTGCGAAGATCGACCTAGCTTTGAGAATTACTCAGTGGCTTGACTTCTTCATATCTTTGCGGCGCTCGGACAAAAGACGGATCCAGTCAAATAGTGGGAGGAAGAAGTAAAGGAGGAATTGAGTGAGTTGAGAGAGAGAGACGGAGAGGGAGGAGGGGGTTGGACGGAGGGAGGGAGATGAGAGAGGGGGGGAGAGGGAGAGAAGAAAGGGGGGAAGCGGGAGGGAGGAAGAGAGAGAGAGAGGAGGAAGGGAGGGAAAGGGAGATAGATAGATAGAGAGAGGGGGGGGATAGAGACACCGAAAGGTGAAAGGATGATAACAGGATAAGAATAGACCCACTGTATTAAGAAACACATCAACATACTAACCTACGAGACAGTCAGTGGACATGCGCTCAAATTCAATGAAAAGTCAGTCTTGTCAAAGAAAGTGCACATTCGACTTTTAAAGGTTTCAGATCGTTGATGAAAGGTATTCCCTGTACCAAGAGAAGAACACGGGAATTCAACTAGATTCCCAATCGCTATTTTCAAAAGCTATTAACCGCACGATAAGATAATAATCAGATGATCAGGTAGAAAATCGATTCGCTATGAAAGCCTACCATCCGTTAGGAAAGTAGCGTGCTAGTAAATGAGATAACTTCCCCTGAGGTGGCGCGAACAACGGGAAAAAAATCACGTGGGAAATGAAGACGTGGCATGGCGGAGACTCGTTCCATACAAGGAGGCAGACAAACACAAATGTTTATATATATACATATATACATACATGCAACACACACACACACACACACACGTACACACACATATATATACTCTGGGCGATGCCCTTGAAGCGTGGTTAAGGAATGGCTCATAATGACTTGGTGCTGGAAGTTTACATCCAAAGGGAGAGAAAAAAAAGTAGAAGAAAGGTATTGAGAAAGAAAGAAAGATGGCCAGTATGAAGAGAATATATATATACGCACAAAGGATTCAGGAAGGGGAAAATATTTCCTCGTCTCTGGCAGACTTGTCTTCGAAAGTCCACGATCAGAAAAAAAAAAAAAACACTGCGTGAGGCAAGAAGGAAAAAAATCTTGCAGCGAGTAAACAAAATTCAAATTTCGCGCTCTAAACAACCAAATCACAACGCACAAATGGAGGCAAGGCTTAACACGCGTAAAAAGATAAAGGTGAAGTCCACTCAAGCAGGCAGGTAATCGCCAGGAGAGACAAAGCGTCTACTTTATTAGCACTTTATGAACAACACCCCTAAAACGGTGTCCTCGGATAATTACAGACCAAAAAACGATCATGAATAAAACGCGAAGATACCTGTTTAAAAATTATGAGAAAATGATCATCTGTGGCCAGTTCGACGAGAAACACAAAGGTTGTACTAGTGTGGTGGTCGAACACCGCGACTCATCGCAGGCGCATGGCTCGGGAGAAGGGACGTGTGCAGTAAAGAACGGCTGCTATATGTTATATATGCCATATTTTATGTTCATAAAAATGAAAGGACTAAAAGAAAAGAGAGGGGAATAATAGGAAACGACAAGAGAATGGACGTATAAATATGATATTTCCTTTGGTAAGGGATAATCGATGTGGATGCAATGCGGCATTTTTTTTAGACGTAATAACAGCGTATAATATCAGAGGCTATTTCTGTTAAGCTATTACTCTTGGAATGTGAATGTTTTTACTCAATCTATATATATGCATAGGTATATATATGTATAGGTATATATATGTATAGGTCTAGGTATATACATGTATAGGTCTAGGTATATACATGTATAGGTAGAGGTATATGCATGTATAGGCATAGGTATATATACGTGTGTACATGTATAGGTATAGGTATATATACGTGTGTACATGTATAGGTATAGGTATATATACGTGTGTATATGTATAGGTAGGTATTTACGTGTGTATATGTATATGTATATATACATGTGTACATGTATATGTATATATACATGTGTACATGTATATATATATGTGTACAAGTATATATATGGACGTGTATGTATACAAGTGGACGTGTATGTATACAAGTGGGCGTGTATGTATACACGTGGGCGTGTATGTATACACGTGGGCGTGTATGTATACACGTGGACGTGTATGTATACACGTGGACGTGTATGCATACAAGTGGACGTGTATGCATACACGTGGACGTGTATGCATACACGTGGACATGTATGCATACACGTGGACATGTATTCATACACGTGGACATGTATGCATACAAGTGGACATGTATGTATACACGTGGACATGTATGCATACACGTGGACATGTATGCATACACGTGGACATGTATGCATACACGCGGACATGTACGCATACAAGTGGACATGTACGCATACAAGTGGACATGTACGTATACAAGTGGACATGTACGTATACAAGTGGACATGTATGTATACAAGTGGACATGTACGTATACAAGCGGACATGTACGTATACAAGTGTACATGTATATATACAAGTGTACATGTATATATGCAAGTGGACATGTACGTATACAAGTGTAAACGTATGTATACAAATGTACATGTATATATACAAGTGGACATGTATGTATACAAGTAGAAATGTATGTATTCAAGTGTACATGTATGTATACAAGTAGAAATGTATATATACATGTGTACGTGTATATATTCAAGTGTACCTGTATATATACAAGTGTACTTGTATATATACAAGTGGACATGTATATATATATATATATATATATATATATATATATATATATATTTGTACATGTATATATATATGTGTGTGTACATGTATATATATGTGTACATGTATATATGTGTACATGTATATATATATGTGTACATGTATATATGTGTACATGTATATACATGTATATATATATGTGTACATGTATATGTGTACCTCACGTCGCTCCAAAGACATTTCCTGCAGCTGTAATTCCACGCCACGGTGGACGCTCAACGCTTGTGCCAGAGATGACCAAGTTTTACTTAGTTCGTGCCCAGTGCTCACCCAGCGCAGATAACCACAAACACCAACAACCTCAACCACGCGCCCCCACTCCCAATTTACCCTAAGACATCGTCTCTTGGGTTCCCTTCACGGTGTAGAACTCAATAAAGAGTCAAGCAGTTATAACCACTATCACTGCCAACTAGTCAACCATTGTTCAGAGGCACTCAGCCTTTCAGTCTTTGGCTAATGGATTACACAAATTATGCTTATGTACACGCAATAAATTTATTTCTGCTCTTTTGAACTTCCAAATTATACCTCTCTCATAATATTGTGAAGCTAGCTAGCCTATGAAGGCGATATATTTAAGTTCACCCTGACGGTTTTTCCGAGCCTAGGCGTGCGGCCTAGATTAGTGATTACTGCCTATCTTGTCTTATTTTTCTTCCCGTGTTTATCCCGCCTAAACTGAAGTTCTATGTAGTGTTAGATAATACAACTTGCTATTAATAGACGAGCAAATAAACAAACCGTTAAATAAACACTGCAAGCCACTTTAAAATGGCTGGCTTCATTAATTGGTCATGATTGTTTGACCCAGTCTAATTTGAGATCAGTATCCAGTACATTATACATATGGTAAGATTACGAAGAGGAAACAAGAACCATCAATTAATTCGTGGTCCTTCGCTAGAGGTTTACAAATGAGCCGGCCGACCCGAGTGGCTCGTGAGGCGTTTACGAGTAATCACTTATTCCAGGGATTGTGCATACGTATCGGTATGATCGACCAGATATGTGGCGAGATAGAATTATATGTAAACCTGGTATAAGCTTTACATGTGCATTATATAGTAATAAGGCACGCAAGTTATATTTGATTAAATGAAATTTGAATAATGCAGACCTAAGAAATGTATTGAATTTGCCGACAAATTTGGACTGTTTCATCGCCAGTTACTATTCCACTACGTTGCCACTTCTAATATTAGAAATTTATTTACAAGGACGAAATTGGTATGCAAGTCTAAATCATTTGTCCGCAAAGATTAAAATGTCAAGCAAGATGATCCTGTAAAAAGAGGGCCCATAAATAATTATCGACCATGAAGCGATAGAGGGTGCGTAAGGCTAAAAACATGCAAGCGCACAGCGTGAAATTCCAAACAAGCACGTGTGACGGAGACGGTGAGGTGTTACTGTTGCAATGTCATGTCCAACATCCTTGATAAGATGGAAACCATATACCGAAGACCTATCGATGTGGCCGAGGCACGTCTACCTCAACTTGCAAGAAAGTCGAGTCCATCAACAAATGGAAGGTACCATCATAGTGTCCGCAAAGCAAAACCCTAAGTATGCATTCTATATTTTTTTTCCGGTATTTTAAGCCGTTCTACAAAGATAGTGAAGTATATGGGAGAAATTAACACTACGATTATTTTATGGCATTGCCCGTAAACCGAGAAGTTTCTTAACCTCCAGGATTAGATATCGAGATTATGGATTACCACTACCATATCCTCGCCTTCAGTTATTTGAATCCGTTTTTTGGAACAAAATTTTAACGTAACGAAAGGAAACCTTGCTATTCTATTACAAGGATCGAATGCTTTCGAGTCCTTAAATGATGCAGTCGTTTGCTTTATCCTTAAAATTAATAATTCGACTGTACTGTTATTTTCGCAATACTTACCAGTTTAGCTTTATTTCTCTCCCCCCCCCCCCCCCCACCTCTTATACACAAGCGGTTATGAAGATTCAGAAACAATTGGGAAGCACAATTGCAAATTTTGCATAAGCATACGAACTTATATATAATATATATATATATATACATATATATATATATATATATATATATATATATATATATATATATATATGCAACAGCGTATACAGTAACAAGCCGACTTTCTTACACAAATTAAGCTTAGGAACGGTTACTGTGGAAACTTTTCAGTGCGTTGTCCCCCCCCCTCCCAGTATTATCATTGGAGTATTCAGCACTTGCATGTATTTAGGAAAAAAATTCTAATTTGATTTTTATTTATTTAATAAAAATAAAAGGGGGGTCTATTTGACATATTAGAAAAAAATAGATCATTAACAGGAATAATTTACGGTCAAGCAATATAGACCTAGAGAAGGTAGAGGTTCTCACAACCTATAGCAAATTACACGACTGGTCCCAATCTTCATAGTCTTCTCCCTCTCCTCCTGCTCACTCCGCCGCACGGGAGAGACTGTCATGCAGGCTAAGCGCCTCATGGCTGCCTATGGACAACACTTGCATGGCTTGGGGCAAGTCTTGGCACAGTCCTCCTTCGAGGGACAAGAACACCCCGTTGTGCCTGTGAAATAGTAAAACAGGATTTAGATAAGCCATTTTCCGACTGGAAATAGTTCCATTCGTAAGTGGGTGAAGTGGGTAAATACTGAACGTAGTGGCTATACAATTACATCATCTTACAACTACATAAGACAATATTCTAGAATTGTAGAAATGGCATGATTTCAAGTTAAGAATCGATTATAACTAGACAGGGTGAAATTGAGTATCAGATGGAAAAGGAGATTAAATTACTTTATAAAATGAGCGGGAGGAGAAAAGGAGAGAATTACTCACACTTTTCACAGGGTTCGCAGCGACAGCTCTTGCACAAGCAACCTTTCTTGCAGCCTCCCTCGGCGCACTCGCATTTATCTGCAATGTTGAAGGACCTCAATTATTCAGGTGAGGAGGACGCCACAAGACACTTCTCATTTAGGAAAAAAGTGGGTAGGAGGTAAGGGGGGGAGGGGAAGAATGCGTGTTAAGAAAGGGAATGTAGAAAGAGGTGGAAGAGAAGATGGAAAGAGCAAGAGAGAGTAAACATGGCGATTTATTTAAGGAAAAAATAGCTAGAAATAAGGAAGAAAGGGGAGGAGGAATGTAAAACCTTATTTTAGCTCAACTTTATTGATAAGGGTTATTGGAAGGCATAGCGTTATCTTTCCGTGAAGAGCTCGGATCTTGCAGAGAGCACAAACAAGCACAGATCACTCGCAAATACGCACATATGCAAACTCACGCTCTCCCGTATTTACTCACTCTCATGCCACAGAAATTAGACTCGTCAATACCTTAAAGTTAATCGAATTGGGAAAAGACGGCTCTCAAGTTACATGCAACAAGTTGCCAAAAACAAGCTAAAACTAATCCGCAATAAAGGTATGCGAGAAAGTAATGGGCCGTGTGATTAAGAGATCCGTCATGAAGAGAAGCGATCAAGTTTATCATACGCTGAAAAAGTGAAGAGGCACCTTCCTCATTATGATAAAAGTATAAAAAGGATAGGGATACGCTAAACAATTCTTATCGATAGCTGTAAAGACGATCGTTACAATATCAACGATGTACAAGGGTTTCATTTCGAACACCCTAGATCTAGCACCGAGGTATAATGGGTGCCCTTTCTAGCCGGAAAAGGCCCGTTTCCTTGCCAAAATCCTATTTAGTTTTGCCGAAGAAATTCGTGGAATTTAACAAGCTAAGACGTTAAACATCCTAAAAATCTAGGTAAGAGTTCATGCTAAATAATGAGAGCATTCTTTCAACCGTATTAATAGAAGAGCAATACCCCAAACTTATGGACTAGTGCATTAACATACCGGGGACGTAAGAGTGAATGCATGGTTTAATATCGGAAAGGCAGCGTACACTAGACAAGAAATGATACTGATCAAGAAAGGAGAAAGAACAGTGGCATCTACACTTGCCGTACGTTCGGCACAACTACCTGTTCGCGACAACACTAGGCATGATTAAGACTGGAAAGTGAGAAGACCGACACGGATAAAAAAATTTCAGTCTATGCGAATAGTACGAAAAATGATATATTCCAACACTAAAAATCCTTACCAATGCAGCAGGGACCAGGCATCTTGAGTGAAATTCAGTGGAATTGAGCACGATCACACGAAGTTGATGTACTACTTGCTAACCTTCTACGTCAGACACCACGTGTACAATGTTTATATTGACGTAAGACAGCCAGCTGCGTGCCGTGTGCAGGGGCCTCACCGTTGCCAGTTAAGCTTTTAACGATTGAACTGTAACTAATCTTTTATACATTTATGCATGCGTAACTTAGCCAGGGATGATTTTATATCAGGTGTTTTTAAGTATTATACAGGCGATAAGACTGTGACCTAAACTGTGTTTTATATAATTTTCGTAAGAATCCTTAAAGCAGTGACAAACAGTCAATAATATAAAACCGAATCTAACTATATAATCATTCATTCATTTTAAGCTTACTTCCCAATCGTATGCAAAAAAAAAAAAAAAAAATGCTTTAGAGGCCATGAGTGAATAATGATTTAAAAGCCGAGAGCGAGAGCGCGGAAGCGAGCGAGAGCGAGCCGTGAGCAGAGCGAGAGTTTGAGAGCCGTGTGCAGGGCGTATTCACTTATTTTAGGCCTTATTTCCGCTGACAAAAAAACTGTCTTACGACACTAGAAACTGTCGTTAATTTCATTCGCGACAATTCCCCGGGCCGGTCGCGACAGCAACGATGCCAATGTTCCTACGCTGTTGCTAAAGGCTCCTAAAAATCGTGCTTCATTTGACGAATGTGATTTTATTTTTGAGTTATATTAAATTATCAACCACTTTTTTATGATATTACAATAGGAAATAGCAGTATATACAAGTTCTTCGTTGTCAACATCTGAAAATTACAAATAAAACGATTTACAACTACCGAAATCATTTGAAAATGCCCAGACCCTAAGCGCCTCCCATCATACGTTTTCCTTCGTCTATCGACATCGGATTTGGACGTGACACTTCTTTAAATATTTTGAATATGTCACCTTTTCTTAACTGATATCTATTACATTTAAAAGAATACACGTGCGCTCGCACACACGTATACACACATTTATAACCGTTTGTGTATGTATATATACCCGGTTCTGTATGTGTGCGTCTATATATATATATGTATATATATATGTATATATATACATATACATATAGATACATATATATATATATATATATTTGTATATATATATAACCGTTTCTCTGTGTGCGTCTATGTATATACATATTACAATATATGTATGTATAGTCTAATGATGTGTGGTTTATCTGTATCTATTATATATATGTATATTGTATTTATACACACACACATATACTTGTATCTTATACTACTACATACACACATATATGTATGTTATATCATAATATATATATATATAATATATATATACATACATATAATATTTATACATACATACATATATATATAATACATATATGTATATTAACATACATACACACACACACACACATATATGTTATACATTTAATTTTATATTTATATTATGCTGTGTGTTTTATAATATATGTATTTATGTATATGTATATGTATGCAGACACACATATATGTTGTGTGTGTGTCGTGTGTGTGTGTGTAGACATATGTGTAGTGTTTGTGTCATTGTATACCTGTTCATTAGAAGAAAACAGAAAACATCAAGCTATTCGAAATATAGAATAAATTTCAGAGCTGATCGATTATATGTGGCATTGGGGAGATTCAAGCAGACAGCATGAATCCAGTCAGTACCACCAATTTGTACTTTATCAAATCGTCATGGGAATCATTGGCGTCAGAGAAGAAAAAAAGAAAAAAAAGAGAGAGAATATATATGTGAGGCGCGAGCTATCTTGAAATTCAAGCGAACGAAACCTAAATTAACAGATATCTGCATCTCTTGTGAAATTGATTGGAAAGAATGAAAACAAAAATCCTACATACTAGGCTGTACGTACATGTATTTATATATGTGTGTGTGTGTGTACATGTATATATAGACAAGATTCAGAAATAATTGGGAAGCACAATTACAAATTTTGCATAAGCGTACGAACTTGTACAGTAAGAAGCCGACTTTCTTACACAAAATTAAGCTTAGGAATGGTTACCGTGGAAACATTTCAGTGCGTTGTCCCCCCACCCCCACCCCAAGTATTATCATTGGAGTATTCAGGACTTGCATGTATTTAGGAAAAAAATTCTAATTTGATTTTTATTTATTTAATAAAAATAAAAGGGGAGTCTATTTGATATATTAGAAAAAAATAGATCATTAACAGGAATAATTTACGGTCAAGCAATATAGACCTATAGAAGGTAGAGGTTCTCACAACCTATAACAAATTACACGACTGGTCCCAATCTTCAGTCTTCTCCCTCTCCTCCTGCTCACTCCGCCGCACGGGAGAGACCGTCATGCAGGCAGTCATGAGGCGCTTAGCCTATGGACAACACTTGCATGGCTTGGGGCAAGTCTTGGCGCAGTCCTCCTTCGAAGGACAAGAACACCCCGTTGTGCCTGTGGAATAGTAAAAGAGGATTTAGATAAGCCATTTTTCGACTGGAAATAGTTCCATTCGTAAGTGGGTGAAGTGGGTAAATATTGAACGTAGTGGCTATACAATTACATCATCTTACAATTACACAAGACAATATTCTAGAATTGTAAAAATGGCATTATTTCAAGTTAAGAAGCGATTATAACTAGACAGATACGAGTAATAGACAGGATGAAATTGAGTATCAGATGGAAAGATGAAATTACTTTATAAAATAAGGGGGAGGAGAGAAGGCAAGAATTACTTACATTTTTCACAGGGTTCGCAGCGACAGCTCTTGCACAAGCAACCTTTCTTGCAGCCTCCCTCGGCGCACTCGCATCTATCTGCAATGTTGAAGGACCTTAATTATTCAGGGGCGGAGGACGCCACAAGGCATTTCTCATTTAGGAAAAAAGTGGGTAGGAGGTAAGGGGGAGGGGAAGGATGTGTGTTAAGAAAGGGGCTGTAGAAAGAGGTGGAAGAGATGGAAAGAGCAAGAGAGTAAACATGGCGATTTTTTTTTTTTTTTTTTTTTTTTTTAATCGCTGGAGATAAGGAAGAAAGGGGGAGGAGTAAACTAAAACCTTATTTTAGCTCAAATTTATGATAATGGTTACTGGAAGGCATAGTTATCTTTCCGTAAGAGCTCTGATCTTGCAAAGAGCACAAACAAGCACAGATCACTCGCAAATACCCACATATGCACTCACACTCTCCCGTATTTACTCATTCTCTCATGCCACAGAAAATTAGACTCGTCAATACCCTAAACTTAATCGAATTACTTGGGAAAAGACGGCTCTCAAGTTACATGCAACAAGTTGCCCAAAACAAGCTAAAACTAATCTGCAATAAAGGCTTGCGATAAAGTAATGGGCCGTGTGATTAAGAGATCCGTCATAAAGAGAAGCGATCAAGATTATCATACGTTGTAAAAGTGAAGAGACACCTTCCTCATTTTGATAAAAGTATAAGAAGGATAGGGATAAGTTAAACAATTCTTATCGATAGCTGTAAAGACGATCGTTACAATATCAACGATGTACAAGTCATTTCGAACACCCTAGATCTAGCACCGAGGTATAATGGGAGGCCCGTCTTCTTGCCAAAATTCTATTTAGTTTTGCCGAAGAAATTCGTGGAATTTACCAAGCCAAGACGTTAAACATCCTAAAAATCTAGGCAAGAGTTCGTGCTAAATAATGAGAGCATACTTTCAACCGTATTAAGAGAACAGCAATATCTCTACATACCGGGGATGTAGGAGTGAATGCATGGTTTAATGTCTGAAAGGTAGTGTACACTAGACAAGAAATGATACTGATCAAGAAAGTAGAAAGAACAGTGGCATCTACACGTGCCATACGTTCGGCACAATATCTGTTTGCGACAACACTAGGCGTGATTATTACTGGAAAGTGAGAAGACCGACACGGATAAAAAAAAATTCAGTCTATGCCAATAGTATCAAAAATGATATTACAACATTAAAAATACCTTACCAATGCAGCAGGGACCAGGCATTTTGAGAGGAATTCAATGGAGTTGAGCACGATCACACGAAGTGGATGTAGTACTTGCTGAGCTTCTACGTCGGACACCACGTGTACAATGTTTATATTGACGTAAGACAGCCAACTGCGTGCCGTGTGCAGGGGCGTCACCGTTGCCAGTTAAGCTTTTAACGATTGAACTGAAACTAATCTTTTATATATTTATGTATGCGTAACCTAGCCGGGGATGATTTATATCATGTGTTTTACATCATTTTCGTAAGAATCCTTAAAGCAGCGATAAACAGTCAATAATATAAAACCGAATGGAACTAGAAAATAAATCATTTTAAGCTTACTTCCCAATCGTATGCAAAAAATATAAATTAAGAAAATAGAATGCTTTAGTGGCCATGAGTGAATCATGATTTAAAAGCCGAGAACGGGAGTGCAGGAGCGAGCGAGAGCGAGCCGTGAGCAGAGCGAGAGTTTGAGAGCCATGTGCATTCAAATCTATAGAATACGGGGCAAATTCACTTATCTTAGGCCTTATTTCCGCTGACAAAAAACTGTCTTACGACACTAGAAACTGTCGCTAATTTCATTCGCGACACTTCCTCGGGCCGGTTGCGACAGCAGCTATGCCAATGTTCCTACGCTGTTGCTAAAAGGCGCGACTTCACCCCTATTCCTAAGAATCGTGCTTCATTTGACGAATGTGATTTTATATTTGAATTATATTAAAATATCAACCACTTTTTTAATGATATTACAATAGGAAATAGCAGTATATACAAGTTCTTCGTTATCAACATCTTAAAATTACAAATAAAACGATTTACAACTACCGAAATCACTTGAAAATGCCCAGGCCCTAAGCGCCTCCTATCATACTTTTTCCTTCGTCTATCGACATCGGATTCAGACGTGACACTTTAAATATTTTGAATATGTCATCTTTTGTTAACTAATATTAATTACAATTAAAGGAATACACGTGCGCACGCACACACACATATACACACATTTATAACTGTTTGTGTATGTGTGCGTATATAAATATATAACCGTTTCTCTATGTGTGCGTCTATGTATATACATATATACATATATATGTATGTATAGTCGTTTGTGTATGTGTGCGTTTATATATATATATATATATATATATATATATATATATATATATATATATATATATATATACATATATATATATGTGTGTGTGTGTGTGTGTGTGTGTACACACATATATATACGTATGTACATATACAACACACACACATACATATGTATGTATGTATATATATATATAATATATATTATCATACATATATACTCATACATACATACATATATATACATATATATACACATACATGTATATATATACACACATACATATGTATATACATTTATTTTATATTTATATATATGCCTGTGTGTGTTTGTATAATATATTTATATTTATGTATATGTATATATTTACAGACACACACTTACATATATATGTGTGTGTGGGTGTGCGTGTGTGTGTTTATGAGTGTGTGTGTGTGTTTGTGTGTGTGTGTGTGTGTGTGTAGACATATGTGTACGTGTGTGTGTCATTATATACCCTGTTCAGTTAGAAGAGAAAACAGAAAAACACCCAAAGACGATAGGATATATAGAATAAAACTTCAGAGCTGATCTGCTTATACTGTGACATTCGGGAGATTCAAGCAGACAGCATGAAATCCAGTCAGTACCACCAATTTGTACTTTATCAAGATCGTCATGGGAATCATTGGCGTCGAAGAGAAAGAAAAAAAGGTAAAAGAAAGAAGAGAGAGAGAGAGGTGGGGGGGGGCTATGAAAGTGCTACAGCCTATTTCAAAACGGATTAGGACCGATAGTGATATGAAAAGAAAACAAAAATCTACATACGAATACAAAATGAATGTAACAATTTCATAAGTATCATACTCATATAATTGGTTATATGAAGCAATACCAGTAGTTATGAAGGAGTATTAGGATAATCTCATAAAATAGTAACACAGGTCAAAGATCGCTATGAAACGCTGTTTGAAGTTACAATTTGCACTAAGTTCCTTTTGTGTAATGAGCTTCATGGCCTCTGAAATAGGTTGCGAATCACAAAACGTTACACTACTCCATTTACATTTATTGTTATTTAAGCAACAAACCTGCGAATAAGTCTTTTGGCAGATGAATGTATGTAAACACCAGTTTTGTAAATCTCATAAGGCAGGAGAACTCGGCTAATGCTGTAATATACGGAGTCAAGTGTTAATTGCATGTGTCTCGTGTATGCTTAGGAGTGTGACATATGGACACTGATCTCGAGAATATTTTTCCTCCGTAAAAAAAAAGAAGAAAAAAAAATTGGGATTTCTTCCTCTGTCGATTCCTGAAAGGATCTTCATTTACCATTTCACATAACAAATATAAACCAGTGCCCATTACTTTAATTTTATCGAAAGTATTTGAGTGTTAATTTGGAAATGTTGCTGTTCTTCACTACATTTTACAGCTTGTTTCCTGAAATTCGTTTTGTTTTTAGAACAAAACTAATATGTATCTATATGATTCAGCAATCCCTAGATGCAATCCAGTTATATATATATATATATATATATATATATATATATATATATATATATATATATATATATATATAATATATATATGTATATATATTTTTTCTACGTATTTGACTATACGACTTTGTATACGAACCATTTTATATTATCTAATATTAAAAACTCAGACGGGTGTAGCTGTTGATGACTCTTCAGTAACTTTACTGATATAAAATTTGGTGTCTCATTTTGTAGCCTACTTGAACCCCTTATCTTCATATTTCATTCCAGCGATAAGAAACATGGCGTCTCTTATTTAATGGGCTTTGTCAATAGTACATTTTTAATACAACCCTGTCAGTGATCCCCATAGAGTAGTTGTAGCTCATCGATGAAATGGTGGTCTGGATTGCATTTAATTAGTGTCCGCTCTCTCCCCAGCAACATTAGGGAGAAGCTCCACGACTCGGACGAGACGGCCATTGATGTACTCCTCACCAGAGCCAATGCACTGATGGAAGCACATCGGCAAGCTCCCGTTTTCCCGCCGACTAGTACCGACATCAACACAGCAACTGCCCGAGGGTCCAACACCATCTGGAGGCCTTTCACCCCATTCCTGGCTGCAGATGACTTTTGCTCCTACCACAACAATATGGGAGCGCAGCCTATAATTGTGCCAACGGATGTAGGTGGAGGCCACGAGGGCATCCAAAAAACGCAGAAGTTGGCCGCAACCATGATCAACACAGTCAGTCGCCCCCACACCAGTTTCCACATCCAAGATGAGAGAACCAGAAAGCATTTTCTCGTCGATACCAGAACCTTCCTCTCCATTTTCCCAACAACGCAGTCCGACAGAAGAGCTTCCAACAACGACCTGCTGAGGCTTGTCGCCGCCAATGGAACACCAATCAATTACTACGGTTCCAGAGACATCGCCATATGCCTCGCTGGTCACACTTACCCATGGAGTTTCCTCACCACTTATGTGACCCAGCCACGACTCGGCACTGAAGTTCTCTCACACTACAACCTGCTGATTAATATATGAAGACGCCAGCTCATCAACACAGAGACTTTCACTCTACTCCCGGTCAGCTTAATCTCTATTCAAGGTCCTCCTGACATCAACACGTGCCACCTCACCGGAGATGCCTAGAGGGACATGCTCATCGATTTCCCTTCAGTCTTCAAGCCAGAGCTCCACCACACCAACCTGGGAGCAGCAGCAAAACACAGAGTGTACCACCACATCAAGAGCACAGGAACCCCAGTCCATTCTCGTTTCCATCACCTGAGGCCAGAGATACTCCACACCACCAAGCTTGCTTTCACAGAAATGGAGCGCATGGGCATCTGCTCTAAGGCTGCCAGTCTTTGGGCATTCCCTCTCAACATGGTCCAGAAGTCAAACAACTTGTGGCGCCCATGCGGTGATTACCAGCGACTCAACTTCACTGAGGCAGACTATTACCCCTTGACAGCCAGTATAGGTGACACCCGCATATTTTCGAAACTGTATCTCGTTAAAGGGTATTTCAATGTGCCTGTTCATCCAGAGGATGTGCCCAAGACAGCTATCGTTACCCCATTTGGTAGCTGTTTTCCACTACTCTACTTTTGGGCTCAGGAACAGCAGCACCACTTTCCAGAGGATGATGGACCAGATTTTTGGGAAGCTCCCATTCTGCGTGCTCTATGTAAAAGACATCCTCATTTTCTCATGGGACCACCAGGACCACCAGTAGCAGTATTCAACCCGGATAAATGTGTTTTCGGTGCCAGCAGCATCAATTTCCAAGGGTATAAAATCCAGAGCCAGGACATTTGGCCACAGGCCAATAAGGTAGATGCTGTACTCCAATTCCCTACCTTAACATCCATTAAAGGAGTCCAGCAGTTCCTAGGAATGATAAACTACTATCACAGATTAATACCTGGGGCTGCCAGCATTCTTGCCCCTTTCAGGAAGCCGTCACCGGAAGCAAGAGATCACTAGTGTGGATCCAAGAGCAAGAGAGAGCTTTCTCAGCTGTTAAAACATCCCTCACCAGGGCTACTATCTTAGCACAGCCCACCCCCAACACCCAGCTCTGCCTCGTCACAGACGCCAGCAATTGCAGTAGGAGCCATCCTGGAGCAAGAAGTATATGGCAGGTGACAGCCCCTGGCATTCTTCAGCTGGAACCTCCGGCCTCCTGAGGGGATGTACAGCACATTGGACAGAGAGCTCCTGGCAGTACATCTGGCCATACGACACTTCCACCACATGCTTGAAGGTATGTCCTATATCATTTTTACAGACCACAAGCCAGGGGATGCTTGGTCAGAGCGGCAGCAACGACAGCTCTCAGCTATCGCAGAGATGGGCTGCACTATGAGACACCTCTTGGGCTCCCAGAATCCAGTCGCCGATTCTCTCTCACGCATTTAGATCTCCTCCATTCAGTTCAGGGTCAGATACAAGGCTCTAGCAGCAGTAGAAAATGAAGATCCCGAGACCATAGACTACTTCACGGCCAGTACCAGCCTTCGCTGGGAGAAAGTCACCATCAGAGACATGCCTGTCCTCTATGACATCAGCAGCATGCTGCCCCCTCCCCTTGTACCTATCACATTGCGGAGGGACATCTTTGACCTCATCCATGGATTGGCTCACCCATCCATCCACAGCACCATCAAGCTTGTTGCAGAGAAGTTTGTGTGGCACTCCATGAAGAGAGATCTCTGAGACTGGGTAAGGAGCTGCAAGCAGTGCCAGCACAGCAAGATCCATCACCACACCAAGCCACCTATCCATGACCTGCTCCAGCCCACATGACGTTTTGGCCATATCCATGTGGACATCGTCGGACCTCTCCCACCGTCAGAAGGAAAAGGTATATCTATAGCATAATTGACCGCTCTACCCACTGGCTCGAGGCTATGCCCATGCAGGATGCAACCACCAGATTCTGCACTCAGGCACTCCTCAGCTCCTGGATGGTCTGTTTCGGTCTCCTGGAACACATGACGTCTGATAGGGGAGCAAGTTTCACCTCAGAGCTGTGGAGAGCTCTAGTGCAGTTCCTTGGCATCACTCTCCACTTCACAACAGCATACCATCCACAGGCTAATGGACGTATGGAGAGATGGGCATTGCTCCTTCAAGACAGCCCTCACCACCCATTGCACCACCACCTGTTACACAACGCCTAAGAAGCATATCGCCCATTCCACAGCCAAGATGGCATACAGTCAGGCCCTCATTGTGCCTGGAGAATTTTTCCAACGGCTCGCACGACACTCAGCTAGAGGACCTTTGCCGGGTAGCCTGGCAATTCGCTCCCAGCAGACCCACTTATCACTTTCATTGGCTGTCCTACACCCAACAAGGACACGGCTTATTTTGTTTTTTTTTCCGCAATAATGCCAAACAGCCAGCTGCTATCGCGCCCTTACAAAGGTCCTTCAGTGCTCCCCCAGGGTTTTCAAGCTACAGCTCAATGAATGGACTGGGTCACCATGGAGCGCCTTAAACCAGAATGCATCAGTGTCTCGGACCATGATGATGCCACTTACACGAGATCTGGACGCCATTCTCACCACTGCAGGATCCTCATCCTGTAGTCCTTTCTTCCTTGATAGGGGGGAGGCATTGTGGTGAATGCCACAATCACTTCACACAGTACCAGTGCAGCCTCACCCAGCACAGTTCCCCGCACCGAGTCATCCGCCACAATCACTTCACTCATCACTGGTGCAGCCTTGCTCGACATAATTACCTCCGCACCGGCGATGGGATGCTGTTAGTGGGGTCAGTGCTGATTTGCCACAATGTGGGAGAGCGTCGTTCAGCGTACTCGGCTGCTAACCTCACATCTCCCATATTGTATCTATACCGCATGCTCACCAAAAATTATCACTTGTGGTCCTGCCACTGGAACCTCCTATTTAAGGTGCAGGACAAGAGCTCCCTCTGTGAGGTGGTACAGCCTTTGGGTGGCTGATTCACTGAAGAGGAAAGGTTTCCATACAATGATGCTTATCTTGTAGGTGGAAGGGCATCCCCTCTGGTCTCTCCCCAGGAGTTCACACCTACCCACATGTTTGCTGGTGTGGCATCCCTGTGTGCTGTGGAGACGGGAGTCCTGGAGGTTGAAAAATGCCGTGCATGAGTATTCCCTGTGGCTAGCAAAACGCCTCTTTGGTCCTTTATTCCAGCAAGACGGGTTGTCTGATCTTGGTCTGGTCAGATCAATCGGCACGTCTCCTTCGGGAGGCTAGGGTCAAGCATTCAATGTCGCCATTGGTACTCACACTGATCCCATGAGTGGCGGTACAATGGCCATTGGTTGCGTATATCCTCTCACCACCCCTGTGGCTGTTAGACAATAGTTCTAACATACAACTTCCCCTTGTTGGACTCAAACCCCCCACAAAAAAGAGATATAAATGACTGCAAGGCCCAGACTACAGCTGTCACTCTGAAGCCATACATGGCTTCTAATGGCAAGAGAAAATGCAAAGCACAGGTTGAAACTGAGAACTGCTAAAATGGACATGACATGAGAGCTGCTAAAATGGACATGACATGAGAGCTGCTAAAATGGACATGACATCAGCCAAAAACATGACTGTCCACGAGATTGTCCAGCAGATGGACTCTTGTGCTGGCTTCTCCAGGCCAGCACCCAAATCAGGGAGACCTCTGAGTAACCTTTAGACGTCCTCCCTGACCGAGATGGGAGCACAAACAGCTGCATGCAAGTGACTTCTAGAGGGTGAGAAAGCTAGAATGGAGCTTGTAATGCAATTTTATATAAATTTATTATTACAATTATAGCGTTAGGGTCTTCCCCATATCACAATGCACAGGAATGCCCAATATAAGCCAGGATTGCGTAAATTGCCTAATAGATCTACGTTCTGACATTATTCGTTCGATCAGCAACATTCGAGTCAGTGTGACTTGTAGTTACATCCATTAATTAATGTAGGACTAGAGTGTAAGCTAGAATCATTATTTACTTATTAATCACGCCTTTCTCACCCTCTAGAAGTCACTTGCATGTTTTGGGTAAATTCCAAGCGATTGTGATTCGTGATAGATATCTGTAGGGAGTGTCACGAGCCCCCATCACAGATATGCAGAAGATTTTCGCAGCTCAGTTCGCTTCATTATAGGGCATTTTGGGTATAGGAACCTTCCCCCCCCCCCCCCCGTCGATGAAGTCTGACATGCATAGCTAGATATGGCTACCTCGTCAGTCCAGAATTTCTGACCCCGAAAATATCTGCTTGCTAGAAAGCTTGCGAATATTTATTTTCACGTCACCATTCATTACTGCATACATTCTGTCGCATATGTTGAATTCAATGTAGTAGTTGAAATAATTTTGTATATATAGCATTGCTAATTTATCTCAGTATTGTTATATTGAACGTTAATCTTCGTGTTTGTGGTTCATTCTCTGTGTGAGCTCACTCACACACACGCACACTTATCTATGAGAACATAAGACACTGAAATCTTTTCATTAATAGGGTTTGTTGCTGTCGTAG
>NC_051403.1:11236003-11241003 GCF_015228065.2 Penaeus monodon | reverse complement strand
ACGGAACCGATGACCTCACCTCGCTCCCCCGACATTTCCTACAGCTATACTTTCACGCCACGTGTCCGGTGGACGCTCACCGCTTGTGCCCGAGGATGACCCAGTTTACTCAGCTCGTGCCCAACGCTCACCGAGCGCGGATAACCACAAACACCTACCTCCGGGCTGGCAGGCCGGACACGCGCCCCCGCGCCCAACTTACCCTAAGACATCGTCTCTTGTGTTCCCTTCACGGTGTAGAACTCAATTAAGAGTCAAGCCGTTATAACCACTATCACTGCCAACTAGTCATAACCATTGTTCAGAGGCACTCAGCTTTACAGTCTTTGGCTAATGGGTTACACAAATTATGCTTATGTACACGCCATAAACTTCTTTCTACTCTTTTGAACTTCCAAATTATACCTTTCATAGTATTGTGTAGCTAGACTATGAAGACAATATATTAAAGTTCACCTTGACGGCTTTTCCCGAACCTAGGCACGTGGATAGGAGACGAAATCTGGCCTAGGTCTTATTTTTCTTCTTCTTGTTTGTCCTGCCTAAACTGAAGTTCTGTGTTGTGTTAGATAATGCAACTTGCTATTACTAGACTTGAGCAAATAAACAACCCAATAAATAGACTCTGTAAGCCACCTTCAAATGGCTGGCCTCATTAATTGGTCATGGTTGTTTGACCCAGTCTAATTTGAGATCAGTAGTAAGAACCGAATGAGAGTAGGGTAGCCAATCTATGATTTTCGGCTTTCAACGTCTGAACGGAATATGGGAGGCGCGCGCTCTGTGTGTGTGTGCAATCAAATAAGCAGGCTCTATATATCCATTGCATTATATTTGGTAAGATTACAAAATGGAAACAATAATTAATTCGTGGTCCTTCGCTAGAAGTTTACAAATGAGCCGCCCGGTCCGAGTAGCTCGCGAAGCGTTTACGAGTAATCACTATTCAAGGGAATGTGTATACGTATTGGTATGAGCGACCACATATGTGGCGAGATGGAATTATATGTAAAACCCGGTATAAACTTTACACGTGCATTATATAGTAATCAGGTACGCAAGTTATTTGATTAAATTTGTATAATGCAGACCAAAGAAATGGTTTATTGAATTTGCCGACAAATTTGGACTTCCAGTTATTATTCCACTATGTTGCCACTCTTTTTAATATATTAGAAATTTATTTACAAGGACAAAATTGGTATGCAAGTCTAAATCATTTGTCTACTAAGATTAAAAGGTCAAGCAAGATAATCCTATAAAAAAGGGAGTCAACGTTCTCTAAAATCGTACATGAAGCAATAGAGGTTGCGCAAGGCTAAAATACGAAAGCACACAACGTGAAAACCCAAACAAGAACGTGTGACGGAGAGGGTGAAGTGTTATTGTTGCAATGTCATATCCAACATCCTTGTCAAGATGGAAACATCCTTGTCAAGATGGAAACTATATAGCGAAGACATATCGATGTGGCTGAGGTACATCTACCTCAACTTGCAAGAAAGCGTATTCCATCCACAAATTGAAGGTACCATTGAGCACATGGTTACGATTAATTAGAATGCCCCCCCCCCCCCGTACTGTAACATGTACTTCCATCATAGTGTTATGGCAGCAAAGCAAACCCTAAGTATGCATGCTAGATTTTTCTTTTGGGCCGTTCTACATATAATAGTAAAGTATATGGGAGAAATTAACACTACGATTACGTTATTTTATGGCATTGCCCATAACCGAGAGGTTTCTTTTCTTAACCTCTAGGATCAGATACGGAGATCTATCGATTACCACTACCATACCATCGCTTTCAGTTATTTGAATCCCTTCTTTGGAACTAAATTTTAACGTACCGAAAGGAAACCTTGCTATTCTATTACAAGGATCGAATGCTTTCGAGTCCTTAATGATGCAGTCGTTTGCATTTTATTCAAAATTTTAATTCAACTGTACGGTTATGTTCGCAATACTCACCAGTTTAGCTTTATCCCCCCCCCCCCCACCGCATAATACACAATCGTTCATGAAGAATCGGAAACAATTGGGAATAACAATTACACATATTGTATAAACTTATAAACTTTTGTATATGTACATATATATATATATATATATATATATATATATATATATATATGTATGTATATATATATATATATACAACATGCAACAGCATATACAGTAACAAGCCGACTTTCTTAGACAAAATTAAGCTTAGGAACGGTGACCGTGGAAACTTTTGTGGGCTTTTTTATTAAGGTATTATCCTTGGAGTATTCAGGACTTGCATGTATTTAGTGAAAAAATAATAATTCTAATTTGATTTTTATTTAATAAAAATAAAAGAGGAGTTTATTCGATACACTAGAAAAAAATAAGATCATTAACAGAATTTATGTCAATCAATATAGACCTATAGAAGGTACAGCTTCTCACAACCTATAACAAATTACACGACTGGTCCCAATCTTCAGTCTTCTCCCTCTCCTCCTGCTCACTCCGCCGCACGGGAGAGACCGTCATGCAGGCAGCCACGAGGCGCTTAGCCTATGGACAACACTTGCATGGCTTGGAGCAAGTCTTGGCACAGTCCTCCTTCGAGGGACAAGAACACCCCGTTGTACCTGTGAAATAGTAAAACAGGATTTAGATAGAATATTTCCTGTCTGAAAATAGCTTAATTCGTAAGTGGGTAAATACTGAACGTAGTGGCTATACAATTACATCATCTTACAACTACACAAGACCATAGAATTGTAGAAATGGCACGATTGTCAAGTTAATAAGCGATTATAACTAGACATACGAGTAATAGACAGGGTGAACTTGAGTATCAGGTGGAAAAGGAGAGTAAATTACTTTATAAAATGAGGGGGAGTAGAGATGGAAAAAATTACTTACATTTCTCACAGGGTTCGCAGCGACAGCTCTTGCACTGGCAACCTTTCTTGCAGCCTCCCTCGGCGCACTCGCATTTATCTGCAATGTTGAAGGACCTCAATTATTCAGGGGCGGAGGACGCCACAAGACACTTCTCATTTAGGAAAAAAGTGGGTAGGAGGTAAGGGGGAGGGGAAGGATGCGTATTAAGAAAGGGAATGTAGAAAGAGGTGGAAGAGATGGGAAGAGCAAGAGAGTAAACTTGGCGTTTTTTTTTTTTTTTTTTTTTTTTATCGCTGGAGATAAGGAAGAAAGGGGGAGGAGGAAAGTAAAACCTTATTTTAGCTCAACTTTATGATATTGGTTACTGTAAAGCAGAGAGTTATCTTTCCGTAAGAGCTCGGATCTTTCAGAGAGCACAAACAAGCACAGATCACTCGCAAATACGCACATATGCAGACTCACGCTTTCCCGTATTTACTCAGAAAATTAGACTCGTCAATACTTAAGCTAATCGAACTACTTGGGAAAAGACGGCTCTCAAGTTACATGCAACAAGTTGTCCAAAACAAGCTAAAGCTAATCCGCAATAAAGGCACGCGAGAAAGTAATGGGCCGAGTAATTAAGAGATTCGTCATGAAGAGAAGCGATCAAGATTATCATCATACGCTGAAAAAGTGAAGAGGCACCTTCCTCATTATGATAAAAGTGAAAGGATAGCGATAAGAAAAACAATTCTATTCGATAGCTGTAAAGACTATCAAGATATCAACGATATACAAGGGTGTCATTTCCAACACCTTAAATATAGCACCGAGGTATATGGGTGCCCTTTCCAGCCGGGGAACATACCCGTTACTTTCCTAAAATCTAATTTTTGGTTTTGCCGGAGAATTAATTGTGCAAAGCTAAAAATCTAGGCAAGAATTCATGCTAGATAAGGAGAATAATCTTTCAGTCCGTATTAACAGAAGAGAAATACAACCTCTTAGGTCCGAGACCCCAAACTTTATGGACTAGTGTATTATACCGGGGTTCTAAGAGTGAATGCATGGTTTAGGGTCTGCAAGCGTACCCTAGACAAGAAATGATACCGATCATGAAAGTCATCAAATCAAATAGGGTCTATCGAGTTGCATTGTAATTAAAGATTTCCGTGACAATCATGGGCATACCGATCCCGAGACTATAAACGCAACCTCCCCCCCCCCCCATGTAACATTCAAATTTAACTAGGCATTTTACAATCTATTCGGGACTGTACGAGAGAAAAAGGGAGGTTACTATTGATAAAAGTGAACCATGTGGTGAACCGAGAGGGAGAAAACTAAAGTGGAAATAATCCCGTAAAGCAGCTACAGTAAGCAGCTGTGAAGACCTATCGTCACACACCTGGCCTAACTCTCCACACCTGTCACTATACGCAACACTAGCCTGGTCACCACTTGGTTCCCGGCTTCGAAGAACGTAATGTCCATCAGAACGGGGGTTTCGATTCTACTTCTGCTCCTTCAATATTTACCCAGAACTAAGGAGTCCTGCAAGTGGGAATCGCTATCGTCATTTACTTCTTGTAAGAGCGATATCGGTCCTCTCAAAAGGGGATAACAGAACATCAGACGTTTGTTACTGAACGTACAAGCTATGTTATATAGTTACAATATAGATAATTGTACACCCGTGTGCGTATTTATGGCCGTAGTAGACAGATTGTATCTTTTTGACCTTGAACACTTCTGCAGCTGGTCTTCGCAAAGTTGCTTTTAACACAGGGTGGTGCCATTGGAACTGAATGGGTCCGAAGAGTAGTCTTCAAGAGGTTAAGTAAATGTTGTAAAAAGACGGAATTGTGATACCGTGTTCAAGGCAATGTCAAGGTCATAATGCATGTATACAAGTGTAGTAACGCGGTTTACCGTTTAACCGTATTCATTCTGGATTTCTTTTGCCCGAATTATTAATTATGGCAAGTTACCAAGCTGAAGTATGTCTCAACTTTAGGGTTAACCAGGTAAGTTAGTTATGCAATATATCCCCCCCCCCAACCTCACCGTGGAATTAAGTAATGATCACTGGGGTTTTGTATGGATCACTTTCCGTTCTCCGTCCACCGAAATCTCCA
>NC_051403.1:11228503-11231003 GCF_015228065.2 Penaeus monodon | reverse complement strand
GGGAAAACGCCAGGTGGCGAGGCAGGGCACGAAATAAACGCAATATGACAGTCTTTCCTTTATTTACACAAGTTATTTACCCGTACACTTTTCTATAGGCACAATACAGGGGGAAACACTGCACGATACAGCTTATAACAGGGCAACACAAAGTTTATCAGGTCACAAGGGCACACACGAGGTCTTCACAGGAGCAGCACCCAACTCCGTCTCCTGGCTTGTTCCTCGCTCCTCCGCTCACAGCCAGCTGCGTCATGTTTGCCCAGGTCCCTTCATGTTAACACATGCCCAGGTCATCCTTTTCATGTTAACACGTTTCGCACAGAGACAAAGACCCACTGGCGTAGCAATATATATATATATATATATATATATATATATATATATATATATATATATATATATATATATATATATATAACATACTACGGCCAATGTAATGCCGATTCTACAACAACTTTTCACTGTCAATGGATCTTTTCATCAAGCCACGCCAAAGCTTTTATGGCACTAGGTAATAATAATAATTAAAAAAGTGAAAAAATCCAAGAAGATATAGTCTGGCATGTTTCGGCCTTGTACAGTGCATGTCAAAATTCCATCTATCCAAAATGTATGCTGTGGAGGTTTGCTGGCATTGGCATCAGTGTCATGCAGAGGCAGGGGCATTGCTTGATGAGGTCCTGTGCTGGGAAATCCCAAGAAATACATTTTGTAAATTCAGTGATCAATTTGTTTTCACACTGTTTACCTTTACCTATAAGTATGTCAGACGAAAAAAACAAAAAACTGTCATTTTGTCAATTATTTTTCTCTCGAATCTTTTGATTCAAGTAACACCAAATACAAGATTAATGAAATTACTTTGATAAAGGTACTATATCTAATTTGGGAGTCTTCCAACCTAAAACACCTATTATCAAGAGAAATGCCATCACAAAGGAATCCTGGACTAACAACATCAAATGCAAACAATCATATTCACTATCATTTCAACTATTCTAGAGTTTTTGTATTATCAAACAACTAGGTCACATTACATGACATTTAACACATCATCACAACATCACAACATTATAGAAAACTTAACCTGCATCAGATTGGTTTAACACAACACCACTAAAACTTTCAGAACTTTATCATAGGCCTATAAAGATCTCTGACAAGAGGAATTCCTTAATGTTTGGAATCTTCGGAGAAAATGTCAAGAAACTCTGGACAGGTGTGAATAACACGCTCTCCCTCCCTATTTGCCAAATCCCTGTTTCACTCTCACGAAACAAGAGGCACAAGCTAGGAAGAAGAAAAGAGAGAAAAGGTAATAATCAAGGGACATTCGAGAGGGTCTGACTTGGATCAAAATGGCAGCTCACAAACCCAGCCTTCCAACTTGTGGCGGACTCCACAATCACCTCACTCAGCACCGGCGCAACTCGCTCAGGATAATTACCTCTGCACCGGCAGTGGAATGCTGTCAATGGGGTCAGCGCTGATTCGCCACGACACGGGAGAGCGGGATGCAGCCATTTGGCCAATCAGCATACTCAGCCGCTGACCTCACTTCTCCCATATTGTATTTATACCGCATGCTGCCAAAAATTAGACAGACTACTCTGCACCTCTGAGTTTGGCTCTCCTTCCAATCAAGGCTCAGGCTCCTCATTGAGCCAACCAAGGCCTCTCCAACATTGGTGAACCCAACGACATGAACACCGATGCAGCTACCCTTTTCACTGAAGTGAATGCCGCCTCCATCCACCTCCAGCCCTTCTCGCCAAATGAAGACCTCACATGGTTTCGCCGAGTTCAGTTAGGCCAAAAGACCATGTCGTAGCCATCTTGCCTGAGGAGGTTTTCCTCCAGTTAGCCCCTTGGTTAGACCACCAACCGGACGACATTGAATACGACAGGCTGAAGCAGGAGCTGTTGCAGGAGTTTTCGCTTTCTCCGTCTGAGAGGGCGTAACAAATCCCCAACACACCACTTGGAGATCGTACTCCAAAACAAGTCTGGCAAGAAATCACCAGCCTATGCCGCCTTCCCACCAAAGATACACAAGGTAAGTTCCACAAAGTGAATCTTAAAAAAGAGATTTGGCTCCGCTCTCTCCCTGGCAATATCAGGGAGAAACTCCATGACCAGGACAAGACAGCCATTGATGTTCTCCTCACCGGAGCCAACGCACTGATGGAAGCACATCGTCAAGCTCCCATTTTCCTGTTGACTAATACCGACATCAACGCAGTAATTCCCCAAGGGTACAACACCATCCGAAGACCTTTCACCCCATTCCTGGCTGCAGACAACATTTGCTCCTACCACAAGCGTTACAGAAGTGCGGCTTATAATTGTCTCACAAGAGCCGTTGCAGGAATTTTCGCTTTCTCTGTCTGAAAGGGCACAATAAATCCTCAACAAACCACTTGGAGATCATACTCCAAGACAAGTCTGGCAAGAAATCACCTGCCCATGCCACCTCCCTACCAAAGATACACAAGGT
>NC_051403.1:11208503-11223503 GCF_015228065.2 Penaeus monodon | reverse complement strand
ATTATCATTACCAATATTGCTGTTAATATCATCATTTTAAAAACGATTTAAGGCATCATCATTATCATTATTATCAGTAGTGTCATTTATATTTTAATTGTTCTAATCATTATTGGTAATATTTTTAACCAATTGCCATTGTAGCCATGGTTATCCTTGTTATTGTTATCATTATCAGTATCACTTTTTGTTATTCTGATATCGCCACCAGTACTGCCACTCACAGCATTGGTATAATCAGCACTGGATTAATCATCAAGCAGTATTAGCACGTGTATAGGATACCTAGGGATGGGAGTACCTGAGAGTACCGGTTCAGTCTGGGTTACGACACTCTAGCACATGGTGCTTTAAATATTTAAGATTTGTAGGAAAGCCTTAGTGACGTACCTCATAAGCAGTTTTACTTTTTATTAATTATGCCTTTTTACAGTACACCCAAATAATCTCTAGCCCTATGCACCGTACAGCGTCACCTTGTGGCTGAGATACGCCGAAAAGGCACCAGTGGAAGGGTCGAGAGGCAAGGTCTATGTTTATTGACCTTGCCTTGAGGTACCATTATCAGGGTCGGCACCAGGGTGTTCAACTGTTCATCGTCCTAGGCAAGCCCTACAGTATGATGCATGCTACCCCCCACCCTCCTTCTCGCCCAATAAGTTTTGATGAGGTAATTGCACAGAGTTATTCGGATAACTGCAACATACCGGTTCGTACATAGTAGGCAGTTCGCCTGAACGCTGGTAAAAGAAAGAAAAATTACTGAGCCTGCAATTTTGCTAATAAGTTGTTCAAAACGTGTGCACCGCTCTCATATTTTAGCGACCGGAGCGATCACACAAAGGCAGTGTTGACATTACTTGTGCCCAACGCATTCAATCTTACCATTCTCATAACCAATTCCAATTTACAGGTCCATCATAATCACTTTAAAATTAAATTGCCGTATTTATTTATGGTTAGAACATGCAAATAAAAATTATCATGTTTCTTCGGGTAATTTTTTTTCCTCCTCTGGTATGTATGTATGTATATATATATATATATATATATATATATATATATATATATATATATATTTGTTGTGTGTGTGTGTGTGTGTGTGTGTGTGTGTGTGTGTGTGTGTGTGTGTGTGTGTGTGTGTGTGTGTGTGTGTGTATGTATGTATGTATATATATGTAAATATATATATATTTTTTTCTATATACGCCTTATATATTTCCTTGGCGTGGCTATTCATGCATTATATCTTTCAGGAACGCCTGCTTATTACCGAGAATGAGATGCAGGAAAGGTTCCCCGAGGTATTTTTATCTTTATTTTTTAAATCTTTTTTTTATTTAGTGATTTTGCCTTGTGATTTATGCTGTGGCACTCTCACTTTCGGACAAATAAGTATTTCATTAGTATGATGTTGCTAGTATATATATTCTTATATATTTTACAAAAAAGGGGGATATCCTATTCATGGCGGTTGCCAACACTCTCACGCCATGTAGCTATCAATAACGTGTAAATGCTTGAAGAAAAAGTATATATATTTTTTTATGATTAACCTTACATGCTTTTGATCCCCAAGATAGTGAATCGGGATAATTCACTTTAAAATGATAGGGGAGGAAAGGAAAAGAAACTAAGTAAAACACTCAATAAAAGTATAATTAATTCAAGACATGATAAGCCATCAGGAGGGAAGAATTTTGTAGACAGGCGAAAGACGGAACGTGCAACTCACCACGAAGGGTATCGTATCACATAAGGTTTCTATTTGCGTTCATATCGAACAAAAGAGGAAAGAGCGAAGGAATATATGCCTTGGAATATCGCGTACGTCAGCATTACTTTTTATGTATTACGTGGTAAAGAAACGAGAAAGGTAAAACTCATACTTATGTACATACATACATACAAACATACATACAGTATGGCTCTCTCTCTCTCTCTCTCTCTCTCTCTCTCTCTCTCTCTCTCTCTCTCTCTCTCTCTCTCTCTCTCTCTTTCTCTAATAATAATAATATTTAATAATAGTAATAATAATGATAATGTTATTAATATTGATGATAATAATAATGATAATGATAATAATAATTATGATGATAATTATAATGATAATGATTATGATGATGATGTCAATAACGATAATGATAAAAGTAATGATAATGGTAATAATAATGACAATGATGAGATAATTATAAAAAAACACTGACAATGATAAATGATGATAATGATACGATGACAATAAAATTGATAATAACAATAATGATAGTGATGATAATAATAACAACTACAATAATAAAGATGATAACGATAATGATAAAAATTATAATAATTATGATAATCATGAAGATAGTACTACTGCTAATACTACTACTACTACTACTAATAATAATAATAACACTGATAATAACGATAATGATAATAAACATCATCATCATCATGATAATAATCATAACAATGACAGTATTGATAACCACAATTATAATGATAACAAAAATATGATAAAAATGATAATCATAATCATGATCATAACCACTACAATAACAATTATGATAATAACAATGATAATGATTATAATAATAGTAATAATAATAATAATAATAAAAATAATAATAATGACAACAATAACAATGATGATGATAATAGTAATAGTAATAAAGATGGATATAATGATAGTAATAATAATAATAGTGATGATAATGATAATAATAGTGATAATGGTAATAATAATAAAAATAATAATAAAAATAATAATGATAATAATAATAGTAATGACGCTAATAATGATAATGACAATGATAATGATGATAATAATAATAATAAAAATAATGATAATGATAATAATAATAATAATAATGATAATGATAATAATAATAATAATAATAATAATAATAATAATAATAATAATAATAATAATAATATATTATTATTATTATTATTATTATCATTATTGTTATTATTGTGATAATAGAGATACAACTACTACTAAAAGAAATAATAATGATAATGACGATGATGATGATGATAATGATAACAGATAATGATAATAATAGATAATAATGACACTGGACAGAAGCAAAGACGTTTAGATTCAGAGATACGTCCATAAAAATGGGGTCCTTAAACTCAGAGACGAAAAAAAAGGATTTTCTCTAATTATGTTAGGGTTCAGTTCTTCGTTTCAATTCGGGAAGAAGTTTTAATCATTTATGGAAAATGCGGGGGCCGGGTGGGGGAGGGAGGAAAGGACCAGCTACCAAAGGGGGCGTGATGATAAAAAAAAGACCCACTGATATAAACAGAACGAGAAACTAAAAATCTTAATGAACCGAGTTCCTTCCTTCTCCGCTGTTAGAGGGAACATGATGAAATATAAAATAAATTTTAACAATTTCAAGAAAATGAATAAAAAAAGAGAAATGTCATCACTAAGGGATCCTAGACTAACAACATCAAACACAAAAACCGTATTCACTCTGATTTCAACATGATTTCACTATCATTTCATTAAATTTAAATCTAAAAAATAGGTTTAGTCCTCACTGAAATATTCATACCGAGAAACCGAAATTCCTGAAAGGGCCGAGTCCCCCCTCTCTTCCCGTTTTCCGTCGCCTTCCCCGTCGGCCGCGAGATGGCAGTGCGGGCAGTTCCACCTTGCCGGAAACACAGATGACAGGAGCGCGGCCTCAGATGCCTCACTAAATCCCTTTGCACTACGCCTCAGGTCACCCCAGGTAGGGTCACGGGGCACGGACCGGGTCGTGACGGTTGTGGGTGCCACTCCTTGGGCGAACGAGGGCGGGGTAGGGCGTGGGAAGGGCAGGGCCAGGGTGTGAGTTGGAAGGCTGGGTTCGTGAGCTGCCATTTTGAGCCAAGTCGGACCCTGTCAACATATTCAGGCTCTGTCGTATGTCCCTCGATTATCACCCTTTGCTCTCTCTCTTCCTCCTCGCTTGTGCCCCTTGTTTCGTGAGAGTGGAACAGGGATTTGGCAAATAGGGAGGGAGAGCGTGTTATTCACACCTGTCCCGAGTTTCTTGACATTTTCTCCGAAGATTCCAAACTTTTAAGGAATTTCCTCTTGTCAGAGATCCTTATAGGCCTATGCACCCTAGAGTTGCATAGGCCTATGACAAAGTTCTGAAAGTTTTGGTGGTGTTGTGTTAAACCAGTTTGAGGCGGGTTAAGGTCACCATGACGTTGTGATGATGTGATGATGTGTTAAATGTCATGTAATGTGACCTAGTTGTTTGATAACACACAAACTCTAGAATAACTGAAGTGATAGTGAATCTGATTGTTTGCGTTTGATGTTGTTAGTCTGGGATCCCTTTGTGATGACATTTCTCCTTGATAACAGGTGTTTTGGGTTGGGAGACCCCCAAATTAGATAAGGTACCTTTTTGTAAATGTCATTTCATTAATTTTGTATTAGGTGTTACTTGAGTTGTGGTGATGGCTTAGCTTCTCTTCTTACCCATACCATCAAAAGATTCAAGAGAAAAATAATTGATTAATATAACTGTTTTTTTTTGTTTCTTTCATCTGGCGTACTTTAGGTAAAGGTAAACAGTGTGAAAACAAGTTGATCATTGGATTCACAAAATGTATCTCTTGGGATTATCCAGAACAGGACCTCATCAAGCAATGCCCCGGCCTCTGCATGACACTGATGCCAATGCCAGCAAACTGCCACAGCATGCATTCTGGATAGATGGAATTTTGACATGCACTGTACAAGGTCGAAACCTGCCAGAGTGTATCATTTTGGATTGTTATTTATTTATTTATGTTTATATATATATATATATATTTTTTACTATTTACTGTGCCATAGAGGTTTTGGCATGGCTTGATGAAAAGATCCACTGACATTGAGAAGTGGTTGTAGAATTGGCATTACACTGGCTGTATTATGATTTTGTTATACCTTTCAGTGCTGTGTGTTCTTTATGATGATTGTTTGTTTTACTTGATCAAAGCATTGTGGTTTTCTGGATAATTACTATTTTGTTATGACAGTTGTAATAACTTAAAAAATGGAAACCGTAATTTTACATTACAACTTGAGACCTTCAGTAAATCTTGATAAACTGCAGAGGTTTTCATTTTTTCATGTAATCATATTGGCTCTGTTCTAACCATATCATCTTCAGTATACTGTGATTAGTGATAGAAGGCCTACAGTATCACTTCCAACCTGTTAGTGGCATAGTGCCAAGTAATTGCCTTGGCTTCTAATTTAGACAGTATTGTGATACAGTAAAAGGTAATCTCTTCCATGTACATTCTTGGGAGATACGAGTGTAGATTGATGCTTTATCCAACAATAAATGAGCGAGAGAGGTCTTAAAGCTTGTGCATTGCCTTAATGACTTTTGTTTATGGTTTGTAGACCTACCTGGCAAAATCTCATCAAGGAAGTTACTAGTCTGAGCTCTTGTCATGCTGTAATATGTAGTGGAGGTATGTTGCTCTTTGCAGGAGTGCCTAAGAAACATAGGCAATGGTGATGACTTGACTGCATCTATTAAATTAATGTTTTATGTCTTCTTTATTCAATGTACAGCAGCTATGTCATTAAATAAAGATATTTTATAATTCCCTGGCTTCTAAAATCCATGTACTGTTTTCTTGCGCTATATTTTTGCTCAAAATGGTAATTTGTCATTATTTCTTCTTGAATATATTAACTTACATTACTATTGGTAGGAAAGTAAATTTTACACGACATCTACATGTCTGCCACCGATGTACATGCTACTACTTTTTTTTTCACTCCGGCAAATGGTAGTAAACCTATACTGGTATATCCTGTAAGTTATTCTTGTAAACCTCTAGCAGTTTGTTATCATTTAAGGAAGGACTCAAGCTCTGTTACACATGAATATATAAGGGCATTTTCTCAGACCAATTTATATATAAATATATATATATATATATATATATATATATATATCTCTCTGAGGACACCTTTGAATATGCATGCCCTCATATGCAGTGTTGCCAAAGTTTGAAAGGCATAGTGGCCATTTTGAGTATTAGTTTCATCTGGTTAGAAACTCTTGATAAGTTTGAAATGTTACGTTCTTTTTAAATTCACACTATAGCTATGTTTTCTTTTTGACCATGTTTCTTACTGAACACACTGCTACTGTCATGTGTACGCATTCCATTACAGATTCACCTTGAGTTTTGATTGGAGTTGATTAAACACAGCCAATATAATCATGAGAAAGAGCCCCATTTTGAAAGGCACTGCTGGTACCTTGTATGTTTAGGGCTGAAACATCATCTGGGGGTGAGAAGGGCTCTGAAGGTGTGGATAAATCTGAGGGTAATGAAGTAAAAAAAAACAAAAAAAAAACATAAGTAGGGTATCATGAAAAAATACTTTTCTTAGGTCCTCACCACTTTAAACAGTTGCTAAACACTATATTACAGACAGTACTGTGCTAATCAAGGAAGCCATACAATACCAGACCAAAGGCAGTTTTACAGGGGGACTTCTCCTTGTCAGCTCCCCACAAAGTATTATGTGAATTAACTCATTACAACACTACAAAGAAATGTAGACATATTCCAAAGGTACACATGTTGGGCAAGTCTGGGGTCTTTCGTAGGAATGATTAGATATTGCTAGAAGTTCTTGTACAAAGAGCGATCTGACACAATATGAGTACCTGGAAGAAACTAGTTTTTGATTGTACCCTTGAATGCATTTTTCTCATGATACATTTATCTAATAAATTTGCTCCCCATTTTGCTAAATATTCCATATTCCAGGAATACTGAGTTAGTGCCAAATATTATGATAATGAATGAATACTACTTCCTTCCTTCCTTCCTTCCTTGTTCCATATTATGTTCCAGTTTTACAACTTTATATTCAATTATCTGGTTAGTGTTGACAATTTTACATGCCATACCTGTTCTACTTTTAAATTGAATATATTTTTTTTCACTTGCTTGCCCCATGGTTATGAAATGAGTCTTGAAGTTATATGATAGACCAACATCCTAGCACTGTCTGTGGTTATCAAATTGTAAGTGTGACATGTAAAGCATTTAACTGTCCTTACTGAAAAATACTGACTTCCTGTTGTTGATATTGTTTGAGAAACAGGAAGAGCCTGTTTCCCACTGTCCTTCTCATGGGGGGGCGTCATCACTTTTGGAAAACGAGGAGGGGATATTTTTTGGTAATAGGATCAAATAATTGTTATTGAATCAGAAGTTTGCAGTTGTCTTTGCAGATCATATATTAAATGAGTACATATAATCAAATTTGAGAAGTGCAACTGTAATTACATATAGATAACAAAAAGTAGACATAACAGGCACTGTTGTAGGTCCTTTGTTGTTGCACTTCATGTAGATTCATCAAGATCATCAGAGGTTAAATTAACAGTTATAAGCATTTTTTTTTTTTTTTCTGCCAAAATATTTTAACAGACGGTAGAAGATAGCAGCTTACTATGAAACCAGATAGACCAGACTGTTTTGTATAACATTAATCTGCTATTTGAAAGATGGTAGTTTTTAAGTTGTCAGTTGGAATGTTTTTAGTGTGACATTGATGACCATATACAAACATTTATGTAATTTTATTCTAGGCTACTTCATGATTTTTATAGGAGTTATATCACCTTACTATGCTCTTCCCATTTCCAGCATTTCTGAGGTGATCTATTCTGTATTCTGTTAGTTTCTCAGCCAGCAAGCTGGAATCAGCATTTAGGAATACTTCCATTGGCACATTTGGTATTCCCTTATCTGGCAAGTCTCAAAGCAGTTTCACAGGTAATTGGGACAAATTTCCTTGAGTGGTAATCCATGATTCAGGGAGACCATCACTTGCATTTGGTCCATTTAGTATTTACCTGAAATTTGGTGGTGGTATTGCTTGTGTATGGGTAGTTTTGATATACCAGTTTAATGATAATACCCTCTTGTATATCCCTTATTGTGATTGTCAGAATTGGATTCCTTAGCAAGGAAGAATCCCCCATGATCATATTGGGTGAAAGGAAAAGGGAAAATACATTGTTAAATAAAATTGTTTAGCTGAACTTCTTGCACTGTTCAACGTCACCCAGTTTATAAGAAGTAATGCTGCATTTGATAAATATTTAGAGCAACAGCATTATTTTAAAACTTTTGATTGTTTATGTGGTTATCTTGTAGGATTAACTCTTTTGTTAGTGCTGCATAGACTAGCTAATTATTTTCAGAACAGTGTTTCAGTTCAGGAGAATGTTTACTTTGTTTTTATTTTCTTAGTGGAAAAAAAGAAAAAATAATTCATAACTACAAGTAGTTTGTTTTTAAATGCAGGATTACAAGTAAAGGGTAATTTTCTGAGTTTGATATGTTTCACTTGTTGGATAAATAGTCATTTTGAATATCAATTCTTATGCCATTACATTGCTAACCAGAGGTTTTCTACCAACAGCCTCGGCAAGATGTCGAGCATAAAACAGGTGATCAATGATGCGGTGGAGAAAGGTAAGGAGGTTTATGAAAAAGGTACGTAGACCCTCTCGTTTGGGACCCTCGCAACCCACGCATATCTGTACTGCTGTGCTGTCATGGGGGCAGGTGGATTGGGTCCAGGTGAATTGTGGCTTCACTAGTTGCTGCTAGATTTAGAATCCAAAGTGAATTATTATCATAGTATATAGAGTCATTGATTAGAATAATAGCTTGATATATGAAACTTTGTGTTATATAGATTCTTAGAATTAGACTGAACCAAAGTATCATATAAAGTATTAGCCCTTTTGTGAATTGTACAGATTAGCTCATTATACTGAAATGCCTTTCAGAAGGATTGGCCAAAGGTAAGTAAGAGTCAGGGAATTTAGATGGAGGCAGCAAGTGAACCTTTTGCACCTGGAACCTGTATCAGCCAGCTCACTTGAAAGAAATTCTTGCTAAGACCTGCTTTATTTGCCCGTTCATTTCATTCTTGTTGGCTCGAAGTTTTAACTGATGGGATTTTTTTTTCTTGCTCTCTAAACGAAACAAGATTTAGGGAATTTTTTGTGGTGATTGTGTTTATTTCTATAAATATGAATTTATACACAGTTTTTGTGTAAATTTTGGATTAGTTTGGATGTAGAAAGAGGAATTTAAAGCTCATATAATAATGGAACATTGTTTTTATTCATGTACAAAGTTACTAGTATGTATAGTATCTTTGGTCTTGAAATGAAAATCCATCATAATCCAATAACATTAGGTGATGCTTTATCTTGCTTAAAAAGCATTTAAATCAAGTGAATTCTTGAGACGAAGAATTTGATGATGGGGTATATTTTTCAATTACTATACTATAGAGTTTCCATAAAGTGATTTGAGAGTCGTATTGAACATTAAAGAATCATGCTAATGTTTAAAAGAATAGTTGAGAAGCAGTTTTAAGCTATACACCTGACCTTTCTGTCATAAGAGTCACATATGCAGCCTTATTTCAAAGAAAATTAGAAATATCCATGTCATGAAACCCTCTTTAGGAGTAATTGGAATATATGTTACAGGTGTTACAAACAGCTGCATGTTTTGTTGGTATGGCAATAACAGTTGAAGATAAAGAATGAAATATGCTTGAGAATATGAAAGAGCTTGCTTGCAACTGCAGAGGCAGTGCGAATAATCTGGCTTTGCACTGGATGGCACTAACAGTGTCCACTTGTTCCTCAATAGGTTGGACTCTTGTTGACCTGGTGGAGATACGCTCGGGGTCCTCGGTCAGGGTAGCCTATGACAAAGGTTTAAAGACAACATATGATAGTTTTAGCAGTGGGTTTGGTCTTACTTGATTTTTTACTTTTATATGTTTATTTTATTTTTTCCATATTCGAAACCCAAGTTTGTGTGATAACCCAGATTTAGAAGTAGGAAGCTTGCAGCTGGCAGGAGAAGCAGTAGGAAGATGACTTTAGACATATCTTTATCCACTTGCGTATAATGGAAGTGATTGTGAATATTGGGCAGAAGCTATTATTAAGAAAGCTTAAATGTTAATATAACAGTTCAGATCACTTATGTATATTTTGGGTGTGATGTAATGATTAACTAACATTAATGTTAAGGTTGCATTTCTGTTGCATAACT
Source organism: Penaeus monodon (assembly GCF_015228065.2). Lineage (NCBI taxonomy): Eukaryota > Metazoa > Arthropoda > Malacostraca > Decapoda > Penaeidae > Penaeus > Penaeus monodon. Next base: position 11,213,384 of record NC_051403.1, on the reverse strand, counting down.
AAGTTCTAGCTTCTCCAGCCTTGAACTTACAGCATGGTGTGTTGACTTTGTTTTTTCTCTTTGCATTATGGATGCGGGGATCAGTAGAGAGTCGTGGTCTCGTTCAGGACTAGTGTGTGCTTAAGGAGGCTGATGACACTTGGGGGGGGGGGGGAGATTAAATATATGCTCAAAATCTTCATATACCATCTGCAAGTTATCCCCAACCAATGTTTCGTTTTGTTGCATACGATGTAAATGTATAGAGCAGATTAAAGGGACAAGATCCATCTGCACCAATAAGGGGCTTTGGGATTCGGATCTACTGTGTATGCAGGATAAAAGTAATTTAACTAATTTTTTACTTCAGATGAATAGCCTTTGTTTGTAATGTATTTAGAAGATATTTCCGTACATATGGTAGCAACGAATTGTGACTCTTGGCTATGTGGTGGTTGCCATTTCATCAACATTTTAGTTCACAGTATTTGCATTTTTTGTGCTGGTGCCCTGTGTTTTTACAATCAAAGTGGATAAAAAAAAAAAATTAATGCCTAAGACTACTGGAAATCAACTTTGAAGTATATTAAAAAAAAAAAAAACTTTGGAAGCGATGCTCCACTTGGGTGGGAGTTGTGGCTCACTCCTCCCTACCTCCCCCTCAACCACCACATCTTCCTCCTCCTCATCACTGCAAAGAAATTTTGTATGCCTCTCCATATACTTATGATACATCATAAAATATTTTATATGTACTGAAAAGATATATTAGAAAGTAGTTTCATAACCAAGCTATGAAGCCAGATGTGTGGCACTTCCACCTTAGATATAATATTTCAAAAGTGGCGAGAACTGGCTATTTAGGAAAGAAGAGATACCCAATGGTGGTAAAACAAAACCTCTTTCCAATGATGTACCGCTCTGATGACCCCCACCAGTGCCAAAGTCACGAAGACCATTTTCAAGTGGTGCTGGATGTGCAACTTTTGATGAGTATTTCTTTAAATATGCTACTATTAGATGAAATATTTTACTGATTTTATGAATACGCTCTCTTCCTCTTTATGAAAATCATGGATTTCGGGAAAGAAATAAGAGACAACAACCAAGTTGAATCTTTAAAAAGGCTGTATCTCCAGTATTTAATTTTGCCCTTATTGAATTCATAGAAAATTGGAAAACCTTGTACTTTACAAGTGGTTTTGATTTTAGCTAGGAGTGTCTCCAGCCCCCTTAAACGAAAGTTACATCATTTATGTGCTAGAGTTGAGACTTAAAATCTGTATGTAGTTGCTTCATTGGCTCTTCCCTGTAAGGAGATAAGAAAAAAAAAGTTTCCTTTGAGGTTGTTATTCTTTGGACAGGATAATATTTTTTATGTTGGTTTAGTAAAATATTTTTGGCAAATTAGCAGTGAATTTCTAAGTCTTAAGATATATACATATGAATTTATTCTTTTGGTGATAACTTAATATAAAGTAAAATGAAGTAACTAATGGTTCACCGTAAACAATGTGTTTGTGTGTACACTAATATGCGTGGGATGATGTAGGTTGTCCTGTGTTCTCTAACCCTGAGTTAGACACATTGGCATGAATTTCAGCTTAACAATGCTGGCATTTGTTTAACCAGAAAATTTGTCACATTTAATTATTTTGCAATTTGATCCTACTTGTTCCACAGTGAGACAACCCAACCCCATCCGCCTTCGAGACCTCATCAGACAGATCCGCTCGGCAAAGACAGCAGCTGAAGAGCGAGCAGTTGTTAACAGAGAGTGTGCATATATCCGACTCACATTCAGAGAAGAGGATTCTGTTATGGAGATGCAGAAATGTGGCAAAACTTTTATACATACACATGCTGGGGTATGTGTCTGTCTTTTTTGAGTTGAATAAGAGATTAATGGATGTTTATGAAGTAAATAAGGTAACTATATTATTTCCCTCTTTCTCTGTAATTTTCACTTCATACGCTTTTCATTGTTTATCAGGTATCCAGCACATTTTGGGCAGATGGAGTGTCTGAAGCTCATAGCATCACCCCGGTTTACAGACAAGCGTATTGGATACCTTGGTGCCATGCTTCTGCTGGATGAACGGCAAGATGTACATCTCTTAATTACCAACTCTCTTAAAAAGTGAGTTTTGGGGAACTTGTATTAGCATCCCACCTTTACATTTAGATATATTTGTTATTTTTGTGTTTAGGAGATAGTCATTTATTTAGAATGGTCAGATATTAGGATGTGTGAGATTTTTATGAATTGATTTAGTTATATTCATTACTTGTCACCTTCAAAAATATTTTAAAAAATAACATGGAGTCATTTATTAAAAATAAAAAAAATTGCAAGTATTATTTCTTAGTTATTGTTGAATTTTTCAGGTGTCTTATCAATTTCTTTTACAGCTGCTTATGCTTCTTTACCAATATGCTAATGGCTTCTACTACTTTCCAGTGACCTGAACTCATCAACCCAGTTTGTCCAGGGCCTAGCGCTCTGCACCCTCGGGGCCATTGCTTCACCAGAAATGTCAAGGGATCTAGCGGGAGAAGTAGAGAGACTTTTAAAATCATCTAATGCATATATAAGGAAAAAGGCAGCTGTCTGTGCATTACGAATTATCTGCAAAGTGCCAGAACTGATGGAGATGTATCTCCCAGCCACGCGCTCCCTCCTCTCTGAAAAGAATCACGGTCAGTGCTTATTGCTTAGATCATATGGATGTGTGTGGTTGTGGGGTGGGGAGGGGGGATATAGTGAGTGTTCGGCTTGTAGGCCGGGTGCACATGAACACTTGTGTGTGGTGACAAGACTCCATTCCTCCCCATTGCAATTTTATTTTCTCTATTACTTCAGAAGTGTCTATTTTTAATTTTTTTGCCATTTTCCATTGTCTGTATCTGTTATTTGAGTTCCTTTATCCAGATGGTAATAGACTGTTCCTTGCATAGACTCCATATCATCTCTCTAGGTAGTCCATAACTCAGTGCAGCAATAATTTAGATAAACAACATTTTGGTATTTGTCACTTTTTTTTTTTTTTTTTTGTAATATTCAATTTTCTGTAATACAACCTGCGCTGCCAGTCACAACCATCAGGAATAGGATCTTGAGTATGGAAATAGTGTGCTCCCTGGAGCTGGCGCTCTTCCAGTCATGGCTCACAGATGGTGCATTCCACATTTGTTTGTCAATGGAAATAACGCAAAAAACCCTACCTAAACACCATATGAGTCTAGTCTAATCCCAGAGGTTTGTGCACTCGTGGCATGTCATTTCTGTCATCCCGGCCCTCAGCTGAAATGCTCACAATGTCAAGTTCGCGTCACCCTGGCCCACAGCCAAATTATCCTATGATGGGATGTTCATGTCACCCGCCCCTCAAGCCAAATTTTTTCATGATGTGATGGTTACATCATCTGCATTGCACAAAAGAATGCCAGAATTGCTTTACCAAAATTTAATATCAAAAGGCAAAATATGATATTGGTTTACAAAGATGATATTTTGAATAGATTGTATTTCATATATACTATTATGAAGATTTGGTCGTTATAGAAAAGAGTAATTGTTCATTACCAATCTTACCTAAGAGCTACATTTTTTCTCCTGCATCTCGGTCTTCTGTGAAGATAGTGATTTACAATCAGATTTATTTGTCATGCATAGAAAAAGTGATGAGAGATAGAATGAACTCTCATTCATTCTCATTCATGCCTTTGGCCAATATTTTTCACTATACACTCTGGTTATCCTTCAGGTGTGTTAATTACTGGCGTCACCCTGATAACGGAGATGTGTCGGCAATCCCCTGACATGCTAGCTCATTTTAAAAAGGTAAGTCTGCTTTTATTTTATTTATTTTTTTTTTTTTTTTTTTTCTTTTCTTTTCTTGTTCTCTTGTGATCTGATACTGACTGTGAAATGGTAATATTGTGCTGCATCGAGAGTATTGCAAAGGTGTATTTTTTAAAAATACATATTGGTATGAGTGTGTGTGTGCCCACATATGCAAATGCAATCAAACTCACAGATACCTTCGCCCACACGTACATATTCATTTACATGGACTCCACACACACGCGGACACATGCAGACACCACACCCCCCACACACACCAGACCCACACCACCAAACCCCCCCAAACGCGCCCACCAGACAACACCCACCCACCCACACACCGCCCAACACAACAACCCACGCAGACACACGCACACACGCAGCACCACCACACGCAGACACACACACACCGACACCACACACACGCAGACACACCACACGCAGACACACCACACGCAGACACCACCCCCAGACACACACACACCACAAAACACACACCACACACCACACACCACACACACACACACGCCACACACAACACACCAGACACACCCACACGCAGACAACCAACACGCCGACACACACACACACCCGACACCATGCAGACACCACACACACGCCGAAACACATGCAGACACACACACACACACATGCAGACACACACACACACACACCTGCAGAAACACACAGCAGACACACACACAACACAGCAGCACACCCACACCCACACATGGGAACACACACACGCAGACACACACACACAAAAGACACACACACACGCAGACACACAACACACGCAGACACACACACACGCAACACACACACACGCAGACCCCACACACACGCAGACACACACACACGCAGACACACACACGCAGACACACACACGCAGACACACACTCACGCAGACACACACACGCAGACACACACTCACGCAGACACACACACACGCAGACACACACACACGCAGACACACACACACGCAGACACACACACACGCAGACACACACACACGCAGACACACACACACGCAGACACACACATACGCGGACACA
>NC_051403.1:11168503-11206003 GCF_015228065.2 Penaeus monodon | reverse complement strand
TGTGTATATATGTATGTATATATACATATACATAATATGTATACATATATGTTATACATATATATACATATGTATTATATATGAATACATATATACTATGTATACTTACATATGTATATATATGGATGTATATTTATATATATTTTATGTATATGTGTATATATATATATAAATATATATATATAGATATATATTATATATATATATATAATTTGTATGTTAGTATGCTTTATATATATATATTTATATATTATATTTAGTTTTATATATTTAATTTATATTTATATAATCTATTTATATTTATATTATATATACTACCATATATTCATATATATATCTCTATATATAGCTATATTATATATCTATATATGTCTATATATATATTATATATATATCTATATATATATGTATATGATATAATTGTATATTTATATATGTATATATATTATATATATATCTATGTTATAATATGATTTATATATTTTATTATATCTGTAATATATATACTGGTATATGTTATTATTAATATGTTTCTTATATATATCTATATATTATATATAATTTTATATTTATTATATTATTTTTTATTATAATTATATTTAAATTTTTTTTTAATATTTTAATATAAATTTTTAAAATAACATATTATTTTTTGTTTAAATTTATATATTTATTATATTTTTTTTTTAAAATATATTATAAATGTATATATATATTTTGTATATTATATTAATATTGTTAATATATATATATATTTATATATAATTATTATGTTATATATAATATTATACTATATTTTATATATTATATATATATATATATTATTTATATATATTATATATTTATTATATTTATATTTTATTATTTAATATTTATTATTTATATTATATATATATTATATATATATGTATTATATTTATATTATTGTATTTTAAATTATATGTATATATATATATATTATGTTATTATATATATATATATGTATAATATACGTATATGTTATAATTTTCGTATATGTATATATATATATGTATATATGTATACGTATATATTATTATATATATAGATATATGTATATACATATATATATGTATATATATATATTATATATATATAGTATATATCTATATGTATATATATATACGTATGTGTATATATATATACGTATGTGTATATATATATACGTATGTGTATATATATACTATGGTATATAAAATACTATTGTTTATATATATATGTATATAAAATATATGTATATATAATATGTATATATATTTGTATATGTATATATATGTTATATATGTAATATATGTTATATAATGTATATATGTATATATATATATAATATATATATATATATTATATATATATATATATATATATATATATATGAAGATATTTTTGTAATGATGTCAACCATGATATTTTATACTAAATGTTATTTAGTATGCATGGTGATATGGTATAGTACAGTCCATATGAAGTGTCAGAAAATCTGGACATATAGGTTTTACAAATTCTCAGACATTCATTACTACCATTAGAGAAGTATTCAAGGTTTTACTGCAATTTAAAGGCTGACCTCAGCTTAAATGTTGTAAATAGAGGAGAGTTTTTTTTTTTTTTAATTCCACAACTTATCCCAAATTGTAGAACAATTAGTTGCGTGTGATACTTTTTCTGTGAATGATAAGTTGAGTTGGTTTATTCATTGGAGTTGATGAGGCAGTGCTAGTTTTCTTTTAGTCATTACATGTTATAGCATAGCAGGTTGGTGATGGTGTGTGTGCTTTTAGGTTTATCAAGAAAGATGGAAAAATGTAATGTTGAAGGTATTATAACTGGTGATGTGTAGCCCGTGCTGAGAAAAGAAGTGTATGAATGAAGTATGTTTACTTTCATATATAATTTCTCTGACTATTTAAAGCATTGCTTTTCACGATTCTTTTCAAAGATGTTTGACAGTACTAAACCAATTCATATAAACGAGTCAAGGAAGTGAAATGTATCTTTTAAAGTATTGTCTGCATAGTATGTCTTTAGTATAGTTTCATCTACGTTGGTTATTATTGATTAGAAGTCATTAGAACATTCACTTGTATTCTGTGTGTGTCATTTTTCTGCACCTTCGTTTCACTATAAAGCCAGTGTTGATTTTACATATGATTTGATATTGTATGAAATCTGAGATATTTTGAGAGAATCGGTTAGAGATTAGCCACTTCAGGTAGGAGTTAGGCCTCTTGGTATTAGCTATATTGCAGAAATGTGAAAGTGTCATTTAAGGGCAAAAGAGATTAGCACAAGTATTGTAATTAACCGTGGATAATTGAGAAGTTTCTTTTTAAATCTCAAAAGTATTTTTAATCATATTCTCAGGTGTTTTGTATATGATGTAAACTTTAGCTAAAACATTGTAAGGGCCAGCCAATATTCACATATGTTCACAAATGATCACTTCCCTAAGTAACTTTACCAGAGTGAATCCTCTCCTCCTTAAAGAGTTTTAGGAGCTGTCAAGGATGAAGAAAACTTATATTTTGATTTTTTGATTATTATTTATTTATTTATTTATATTTTATATATATTTAAAGAAAGAGGGCATACGCCTCACGTTGTGAATGTATTGTAAAAGTCCTCAATGTCATTTTTGCTTTTCTTTTTTAATTGTATTATTTTTAGAAGAATGTTGATAGTGGTAGGCATTAACATGTTGGGAATCTAGTATATTAAATTGCCCTTGTATTGTATTTTTCAAGTGATAATCTGGGAAGTTCATGTCATTTTTGTTTTGCAAATGTATGTGTTGTTTTGGTGAAAAATATTCAATCTAATATTTGTTTTCATGTGTGTGCATTTTTTTTTTTTTTTTTTTTTTTTTATTTATGCCTGTCTTATTTTCGTATATATCGTAATTTTAGTAAAGGGAAGAGGTTATATAATGTTCAAAGACACATGACTTTGACAATGCTGAATGTATGTTTAAATCTGAGTATAACGTAAGTCCATGTAGTCTTGTTTTGTAGTGAGGGACCCTGTAGGATTGTATAGTGTAGTTTACATGCGCAACTTGTGATAGAAAATTGAAGAATAAAATGGAGGCTATCAAGCACTTCTGGAAAAAAAATAGTGTCTTACTCATGGTGAAATTTGCTGAATTTGTGACACTAAAGATATTTTTTCGCACATAAGCATAAGGGTGCTTGTGGTTGACATAAAGTTTATGGTAGGATTGAGGGAAGGTAAGAGGTGGCACAAGTTGTTGCTAAATCATATCTCCTAGGTATTGCAAAACTTGAGTTCAAGCAAAGATTATTGAGAATATACAGTAAAAAAAAAAAAAGATTTTAGCTTGGTGTTGTGACTGTGTCCTATTTCTGAAAAGTATTGGGAGGTCACAGATAGAATTGGTGTACTTGAATAAGATACACAAATTGGAAACAAATATTAGTATTTAAATATGTAAAGAGTACTATTCTGGGATGACAGGTATTGGAACTCTATTTTGACATCAAGATTAGAATAATATGTTCGTTTACTTGTCACCAGTAAGGCTTTTTTTTTGTTTTTTGTTTTTTTTAAGTATAAATAATAAACATTTCTTCAAGGAATGGCTTCTTTCCCTATGTCTTGTGGTTGATTTATAATCTTTCTATATAATTATTCATTTATTGTTTGTTTTATTGCAGGAATTATTTTAGATGTAGATGATGTAGTCTTTATATGGTAATCTCTCCATAATAAAATACAGTGGAATTGTAAGTTTCATTTATAGAGAAATTAAGTAAGAATTTTTTTTTTTTTTTAGTTTTGCCTGTGTGTATTTCTTGAGAGAGGGTAGATACTGATTGATTAACTTCTTACTAAGTGCTTGAGTAATGGATTATGTGTCAGGTAATGAAGCCCTAAATGGAAAGCTTTTTTGAAAGTAAAGAAAGATGGTTGTGGCAGCTGTTGCTATTTCTTTATTGAAATTTTGTTTAAAGCACTTTCACTGATAGGAAATGGACAGCCCGTAATAAAAAGAATCATCATCGTCATTGTCATCAATCATCATCATTCATCATCAGTCCTCATCATTCATCATCATCCATCATCATATTTATTATTCTGATGATAATGAGGAAGATGAGGATGACAAAGAGGATGATTAGGATCATTATTCTCATTATTATTAATATTTTTGTTGTTACTACTACTATTATTATTATTATTATTGTTGTTGTTATTACTATTATTACTATTATGATATTTATTTTTATTATTATATCTGCCTGCTAATGTTAATGTCATTAATACTGGTAATATTACTTTGATGGTGGTGGTTGTTATTATTTATTATTTAGTGTTTTTTTTGTTTGTTTGTTTGGAAGGTGATATTACCTAACACTTAGCTTTTGCATCTTTGATTTTTTTTTTTTTTTTTTTTTTTTTTTTTTTTTTTTTTTTTTTTTTTTTTTTTTTTGCGTAACTGCTTGATATATTATTATTATTGTTGTTAATATTGGTAATATGCAGATTATTTGTGATATTATTACAGTCACCCCATATTTTATATAAAAGTTATGTTCTCAAATCTCCCACAGTTAAAAGTCCGTATGTAGTGTTACAGACTGAATTTCATAATGTATATATGTCCAGTGTTTATATTTACTCACACAAATATACAAATATAAACACACACTCACACACACCACACACACACACACACACACACACACACACACACACACACACACACACCAACAACACACAAAACACACATAGAACACACAAACAGACACAACAAAAACATGACACACACACACACAACATACCACACACAACACAACACTAACACACACACAACATACATAACACACACACACCCACCTACACACACTACACACACACTACCACACCACAACCCCACACTACACACCACACAACATCAACACACTCACATCACGCCCAATCTCCAACACACCTACCAACATACATACACACACACACACATGTACCCACTCACCACCTCACCTGCACCACCCACTAGCACCCCATCACCTACACACACACCACAACACACACCACACACATCACACACACCACACACTACACACACACACACACACACACACTACACACACACACACACACACACACTAACACACACATCCCACCACACACACAAGTACATAGCACCACAACACACACACACCAACTACACACACACTCACACACTAACTCACCATCACCCATCCCACACATCACTCCACTACACACACACACCATACCACACACCACTCTCCATGCCACATACCATACATACACACACCATCATCCCACACTAACATGCACACACCCCACATCCATCCCATCTCCACCCTACATACTCCATCCCACACCTACAACACCACCATACACTAACACCATCACCACTCTCACCCCACTCTCCTCTACACACTACTCACCCTACACTAACACAACACAACACACAATCTCCCTACCACCACCACTCGAAAACACTCCCTCGTCTCACTCATCCCTACACACCATAAGACAAGAAAAAAAAAAAAAAAAAAAAAAAAGATCGTAAACATACATCCCCCCTCATCACTACCACTATCTGGTCTCACTCTCCACTCCTCTCTCTCCTCTCTCTCTCTCCTCATCTCCTCCCTGTCTCACACTCTCATCCTCTCTACTGTCTACTCATCTATCCACTCTCTTACCTCTACCCTCATCTCTCATCTCTGTTCTCTCTCTACTCATCTCTCAGTCTCTCCTCTTATCCTCTCTTCCTCTCTCTCTCTCTCTCTCTCTCCTCCTCTGTCTCTCTTTCTCTTCCTCCTCTCTCTGTCTCTCTCTCTCTCTTCTCCTCTCTCTCTCGTCTCTCTCTCTCTCTCTCTCTCTCTCTCTCTCTCTCTCTCTCTCCCCTCTCTCTTCCTCTCTCTCTTCTTGCTCCTCCTCTTCTCTCTCTCTCTCTCTCTCTCTCTCTCTCTCTCTCTCTCTCTCTCTCCTCTCTCTCTCTTCTCTCTCTCTCTGTCTCTTCTCTCTTCTCTCTTCTCTCTCCTCTCTCTCTCTCGTCTCTCTCTCTCTCTCTCTCTCTCTCCTTCTCTCTTCTCTCTCTCTCTTCTTCTCTCTCTCTCTCTCTCTCTCTCTCTCTCTCTTCTCTCTCTCTCTCTCTTCTCTCTCTCTCTCTCTCTCTCTCTCTCTCTCTCCCTCTCCTTCCCTTCTCTTCTCTCTCTCTCTCTCTCTCTCTCTCTCTCTCTCTCTCTCTCTCTCTCCTCCCTCTCTCCCCCCTTCCTCCCTCCCTCCCTCCCCCCCTTCATCCTTCCTTCCCATTGTTTCCAAAATCTAGTGCAACTATTTTGTCATTATTTGGAAAAGTCTTGCTCGTAGGAATACATGCTGAGATGTAGGAAAATGATCCGATCAAATGGCCTTTAATGCAAGAAGAAAAGAAACAGAACAGGCATGTTAAATTGGTAAATTCTTAAGTGATATCGTAAATGCCATTTGCATTTCAATATGTTAGATCTCAGTGTTAATTAGGTCTGTCATTTGTTTTGATACAAATTTCTATTGGAAAGTCCACATTTAACTTTTATTAGATGTTCCATCATTCAAAAGAAAGTCTGGTCAGATTAAATAAGGCAAATAAAAAAAAAAAAATAAGTGAAAGAATTAAATTGTTATGAGTAAAACCAGTTAAAACAAACAAAATCAGACAAAAAAAAAGTATCCATTCTCTAAAGAGTCTGATTTATTGTTAATAAATCATCTGATTACATCTGTTGCTATGCCTTCTATTACTATATTTTTGTTAGTTTAGTAAAGAAAGGGGTAACTGTATTTTTCATCTTAATTTGCACTTCTTATTGCTAGTGCTGATATGTTTGCTACCACTTCATTTTCATTATTATTGTTATTATTATTATTATTATTATTATTATTATTATTATTATTATCATCAAATAATTTTATTGTATGCACTATATTAATATGATCATTATTAATGTTGTTATTGTTTATCATGAATTTACCTATGTGGTTTTGAGGGAAAGAAAAGTAGTTAAAAAAAAAAAAAAAAAAAAACTGGTTTTGGCAAATTTGAATCTGATAGACCCCCCCCCCTTATGGTAGACCGCACCCCCAGCTGCCATGAATGGCACTCATGAGAGACATTATATGGCTAAATCCCTTCAACCCACCCGAGATAAGTCGGTGAGTGTTACGTTTTGAACTGTTCATCTTCTAGCATGTATGGTAGCTCTAGTGCGCCGAGTCCAAAGTAGAAAGGCATGCGTCATTCAAACCTCACTTGCTCTAGTCTTAGTGACGTACTTGGTAAATTTTTTGTTTTTTGTAATTTTAAAGGTTTGGAAGAGGTTTAGAGGGTTGGGTTCAAGGGTTTTGATCCTTCAGTGTGATTGTCATTGGCTTGAGGACTTCAGAATGACACAAGGAGGGGAAAGAATGAAGGAAAGAAAAAGAAAGTTTAATCTGTGGAAAATATTTTTGATTTACATCAATGACAAGATATCTGTAACCCACAGATTGATTGCATTGTTTTTATGAATGATGTATGTGTAATAGTTCTTATCCTTATTGCTTTAATGTTTATGAAATGAATATATTAGGGCTGAAAGATAATCATGCAACACCAAGAAGGTAGTGTGATAAAGGTAAAGGTTGTTTTTTAGAATGAACCTCTGTTTTCATAGTGTTACCATCTTTATTCAGATTTTATTAAAATGTGCAAATGAACTTCTGAGTGCAAAATAACATATTCAATTAAGATAAACTGCATTTGTGTTTGTACTGTTCCTGTACCATTAGTATTGCTGCAAGTATATTCTTGTGTTTTATAGGATTTAAATGCTTATATGAATACATTTTTAGCAGTTAGCCTTTATTTTTTCATTTGTGATAAAAGATTATTACAGTGAAACCTCACTTCTATCCACATGAATGTTTACAAGTGTGTGTGATGGATATGGTATGGTTAACTAGAGTTTTTCTCTCTTTTTGTGAGTACTTGTTTGTTTGTCTGTTGTGTTCAGTGGAATGTTAGTAAAAGAGGAAAACTAATAAAATTTTATATTAATAATGCATTTTTATTATTTGTATTTTCTCTGTGTACATCACCTTTTTAGTAGTATTTTGTTTTAGGTTATGATATGTGAATTAGAGGTTTCACTGAATATATATATCCTGAGTAAAGCCTTTTTTCTATGCACAATATTAGGCATTTCAGAGTAAAACTGTTATATTGGATTTCATGTAGATGCATAAAATAGTTTTGAGACTATTGATAGAAATAAAATTTGTGTATTTTTTTTTCTTGTAATTTTTGCAAATGGCACTTCAATATATAATCCAGTTTTGATTAGAATTTTAGTGTGGTATGAAGACTTTCAGAAAGTGCAATTTGCAAAGCTTGTGTCCAAGTAATTTTGTGAAATGTTTGCAGTAGCATTCTTTTTTTTTTTTTTTTTTTTTTTTTTTTTCTCTCTCTTTTTTTCCCTTAGGTGTAGGTCTGAGATGAGATATGTATTGAACATGTGCTGTTGTACTAATAGTAGCATGTTTTTCCCCCCCCCCTCCCTCCTTCCTCCTCCCGTTCAACGCTCTCTTTATGACCCTAGGAGCCCGAGCACTCAGAGGTAAAGCAAAGTATTAAGCATCCAAGGCCACTTTACTAGGGTTGGTGATGGGGGAGATTCCTCAGGCCGATTGCCTTTTGTGTAAATAAACTGCACTTCACCCTCATGCCAGCTAGATGTGTGGGGATTCCAAGCATGTGCCACCGATCATATTCGCTTAGGTGTCATAGAAGGTTTATTGTCGGGAGGTGAACAATGCATCACTGGTTGTTCAGTTATTTACTTCCATTATTTTTATTGATATTTTTTTTTTTTTTTTTTTTTTTTTTTTTTTTTTTTCAAGTAGAGTAGAATCATTTGATGTTTATGAGAAAAGCACTTTGCAGAAGTTGCACTCCTTTTCAGTATTGATTGCTTATGAACTAAAAGTATTTCTTGAAATTTAATGAAGATGTAGATTAACTTATCGAAAAGGATAAGTTCAGATGAAAATTGGGTGATCATCTGATTGTGTGCGTATGTATGTGCACATGTACATCTATGTGTATGGCATGTACAGACATATGTATGCTTTGTTGTTATTGCTGTCGTAGTTAGTAGCCTTTTTGTGATTCGATTTGGTTAAATAATAACTGTTTTATAAACTTTATATTACTATAAACTTTGATATCGTTAATTTGGAGGATGAAAATGTGGATAATATAGATTTTTATATTGATGGTTTTGTTATTAGAGTTATTAGTAGTAATTTTATCATTATTGTTGTTTTTATAATAATAATAATAATTATCATTGTTATTACTATTACTGTTACTATTATTATTATTATTACTTATTATTATTACTGTTATTATTATTATTTACTGTTATTATTATTATTATTTATAGTAATTATCATTATTATTATTATTTATAGTAATTATTATTATTATTTATAATAATTGTTATTATTATTTATAATTATTATTAATATTATTTATAATAATAATTATTATTATTGTTATTGTTGTTATTGTTAATATTAAAAAAAAAAATGTTTTATTTTAATTTTAATTTCTATTTATTATTATTATTTCCACTAATATTGTCATTATTACTAATGTAACTCCTTCTATTGGTACTGTTATTGTTACTAGTTACTTGTACTACTGTTAGTGTTGTCACTACTAATACTTATTGTTGTTATTATTGTTATTATTATTATTATTATTATTTTTTTATTATCAGTATTATTTTATTATTATTATGATTTGATTAATAGTGTTTATTAATGTTATTTGCTTATTATTTTTTAAATGTTTTTATTGTTATTATTTTATTATTATCTTTATTGTTTTTCTCATTGTTATTATTATTATTATTATTATCATTATTGTGATTGTTATTGTTATTGTTAGTAGTAATAGTAGTAGTAGTAATTTTAGTAGTAGTGGTAGTACCAACATTATTGTTAGTAGTATTTTTATTTTTATTTGATATTTAATTTTTATCTTTATTATTATTTTTTATCTTATCTGTATAATGATGCTTGATATTGATAGTTGGTACTGTAATTAGTCTGTTATTATTGATAGCTCCAATTACTGTTATTTTTATAATTGTTATTATTATTTAATTTGTCAGTATTAGTTTCATGTTTTGTGTTTTTATTATCTTTTTTTTCTATGTAATGTAATTATTATTTATTTAATTTTATTTTATTTTATTTTTTTGTTATATGTATTGCTGCTGTTCTTAATGATTTCATTGCAGCTGTATATAATTATTATTATTATTATTACTGTTGTTATTGTTTTGATAACATTCATTTACTTTTATGTTTTTTATTTGTTTATTTATAAGCATATTTGTTTATTCACTTTATTATATTCTATATAGTTGTTTGATAGGTGTAACTCTTACTCAGCATTATTATTTTAGTTCAGAATTGTTATAGGATTATGATTGTGAGTATTACCGCTGTATATGATTATCATTCTAACTTCGATTATTGAGTTATTCACATTTTATATCATTACCCTATTGTTAGTACAAAACTTAGGTGTTAATATTATCTTTTGAATTATTTGCATGCTTACCAATGTTTGTTAGTGCGGTTCAGCAGAAAGTTGCCGAGCATATTTATGAGGGAGTTTGCTCATCACGTAGATAAAATGCCTTGTTTTTCTCCTGCATTGAACTGTTAATGTGCACAGCATCCTGATATGTACCAGCCTCTTCCTTCATGCACTCACCTCTCTATTGCTCTGTCATAATAAAAAGGCAGGAGTTTGGCCTCCTGGTGTTTCTTGATGTTATTGCTCAGGTTCACCTGTAAAAAGGGAGAGAATTGTATATAGTGACTTTTTTTTTTTTTAATGTTACATGGGTAGAAAATTGTTTGCTTAGTTAAGTGTTGAGGTTATGCTGATCACATCAAGGTTTTCTTTTGGAAAGTAACGAATATGTGATCCTCACAAGTGTTCATATTCAGTTGTGATCATCTTTATTATTTTTTGTAAGTTTACAGAGAAAGAGATACATGAAAGGGAATGTGAATAAAGGTGTTTTAGGTTGACCTGGGAGACAGGTTGAGCGAGTAGATAATATATAGAACACAAAAAGAAGTTACCCAAAGTGTGTGTGTGTGTATTTTTTTTTTTTATAGATTAATCTCCTTTTAAATATTTTGTTTAATGATTCAGACATTTCAAACAAATCTTGAATGTCTTGTATTCATGGACTGCAAGACTGTAAAGGAATGGCTGAGAATGGTTATCTGAATCCACAGTAAGTTGCTTGTTGGTTAGATGTTGAATTATTGGTGTTCATAGAAACTGGCACCTTGCTAAAACTGAGGAGGCTGTATGCTGAGTCAGCCGTTTCATTTTTTTCATTTGCCTGAGTAATGTATAGGTGCTTTTTCTCTTCACTCACTCAAACACCTAGCCTCTCTCTCTCTCTCTCTCTCTCTCTCTCTCTCTCTCTCTCTCTCTCTCTCTCTCTCTCCTCACTCACTTTCTCTTTCTCTCTTCCCCCCTCCCCCCCTCACTCTCTACCTCTCTCCTTTCTCTTTTTCTCTCATTCACTCACATACTATTTCACATATTGTCTCGCACTTCAAGCTACCCTTTGCCATTAAAGTGAGTATTGCTGTTATTATAAAGATGACATAGCATTTGACAGAAGTTTTGATAACGTTACCAGAAAAGGTGATATAGAGAAGTTTACTTAACACATAGGCTTCACTAGCCAGACTTATCCATAGTCCCTGAGCCACCTGTGTCTACCCAGCCACCCACATACACACACTTTGGGCTTGGTGTGGTTAGCCTTCAGAATTGTTGTAATTGCATTATAAATAATTAGCAAGCTCCTGAGAAGATTAGAGACTGCATGTCATCACTGCCGGCAAAAAAGATTGTATGATGTAGGTGCAGGAAGCTCCTGGTCTGCTTCCCCTTAATTCGCCAGAGAGCATACCTAGTCCAGGTAAAATGAGAGAGAAAGTCTGACTTGAGTCGGGTCCCAGAGTCATATAAAGCAACCGGAACCCTGGCTTTAGGTATAATGGAATCAGATGTGGATATTCAGTTAGTATTTTATTGTATGGCAAGGTTAGATTATCAAAGGAGAGAGAGTACCTTCATGAACTTAAAGATATATATATATTTTTTTACATGTATATATATTACATATATGAATGTCTTGTAATGTATGTTAAAGGTTTTGATATCAATAAAGACTCCTTTAGAATATTTAATCATGAACTGGGATAAATTTAGAAACAAAGAATGGTTACCCTATGGCAAATACATGCTTGTGTATATATATGCAGTGCATGAGAATATAGCTGCTGTGTAAGCCATGTGCTATTTATATATTTACATTGTCTAAATGGCTTTTTGTTGATTTTTAAAGATACCATTTCAGGCCTGTGATGGCAGGCAGTAGTTCTGTTGGCTAGTTATTGGCATTTGTTGTGAAATAATCAACTGAAGATACTTCTTCCTAAAAGTAGGATCACTTTTGAATGTAATTCATATTACAGTGTTCCTTATATCCATCAAGGAATTTAGAATTTGTTTTTGATTTATTGCATTATTTTTTCCTTTCTCTATTATTCCCTCACCTTTATTTTCTCCCCCTCCCTCTCCCCATCCTTCTCCCTCTCCCTCTCCCTCTCCCTCTCCCTCTCCCTCTCCCTCTCCCTCTCCTTCTTCCCATTCTTCTTCCCTCCATTTCCCAGAATTAAACCTAAAAGGGAAAGAAAGTTATTTTTATTTGCATGCTTTCTTAGCCGCACAAATAGAATCACTGTATATGATAGGCTTATTGTTTTTGCACTCTTGCACTAGTCTATGTAGCCCCAAAATTGTATTTTTGGGTAAATAATTATGTCAGTCTTATACTGCTGACTATTTATGTAAAAGTTTAATGGCTTAAGTTCATTACTAATATTTCTTGATGATAAAAACGTTAATATTTTTTTTGATACTGGATTCATATAAACATACACATACAAGGTTTTCATACAAGTGAATAGATACATAAATGCATACCTTTACACAAAAACACCTTTGCACATGCATGCACACATGCATGTGTACAGCACATGTATATGCACACCCACACTCATCCACATACATTTGCACACACTCCCACACACTCACACTTACTCTCACTCTCACAAATACTGTTAGTAATATTGGTTTGTTTCTGACATATGGATGTGCCATATACAATAATGTCTGGTACCACAGTAATTTTTTGTTTTAATGGAACATAAAGGAAACCATTTACAGTTGGATGCTGGATGCAGGTATATGCATGAAAAGCAATGTATTAATGGAATGGAACTGATCATAATATGAAATTATTTTTTTGTATATTCATTATAAAAGAACATGAGGATTAGGGCAACAGACTGAAGAGGAGATGGAGGGAGGAGGAGGAAGCTATGGAGGAATCTGGAGGAGAATAGAAACAAACTTTTATTTAGTTTTGATCTAACCATTGACCATTATTTTCCACATTAATTTTTATTACAAATTTTGAGATGCAGAATTCATCCGAGTGAATGAACAAGGAGTCAATTCAGGTTTAATTTTCTGAAATAGGCTTTCACATGCTGTTCTTTCTTACAGTTCAGGCTAGGTCTTATTGCACTTGATCAATTTCAATAGAATATGAAGACAGTAAGTCTCCACGTTCAAGCGTATTTATTGTTTACCTTCTGTAGCTCCAAGAACTATTGATTTCATTTACACAAACTCCATCCAAACTTTATGGCTATTTAGCTAAGAGATATAGCTTTCTTTTTCTGAATGCTTGATTTGCTTGTTGATATTATATCGGATCTAACCAAGGCTTCTTTATCATGTTAGGTTGATGTTATCAGTATATAATATGTTGTATCATAGCATCCTCATGGGAACTGATATTAAGTGAAAGATTTTTTAGCAATAGTTATGAATAAGGAATCCAGCCACCATCTTATCTGCTTCTTGCATTATATTCACCTAGTCAGTTTCCACAATTGTGAAAGGGCAGAAAGGCTTACAGGCCTAGCTAGTTGTTAGCTATAATCGTAGGAGTGGTATGAAAACTTGCCAGTGTAATTGTTGTACTCTACATGGAAAGTGGAAAGATAATTAACCCTTTTCCGACGGGTAGTATTCATAGATGCCGGGGCCTCGTTGCCGGGGGCTTATATCGTCGCCCTAGCATGCACGACCACTCATGCCAAATACCAGCATCCCATGCCGTTTCTTTGTAATACTACGAAGATATGTTGTATTTTCACTTTTCATTATTTTCTAAAGTCTCTACTTGCCATAATTCCTGATAAATCGAGACTGAAAGATATTTTTGTTGTTATATAGACTCCATAGGTGATCATTATTCGGTCTATAATCTGAATAAAATAAGTAGTGTGTGGCATTATGGAGTATAATTTTTTTTTTTTTTTTTTTTTTTTTATGATAAAAATGAGAAAGTGTTAAAACTGACTTAAATAACATTAACATCATTTGATGAGTTTCACAGTATATACTATGCTGTCAGTTGGTATTATGCAAACAGATATAGTACCTGTTCCTTGTGTTTCTTCTCTCCCTATCTCTCTCACCCATTATTAAATCATGCCAGTTTCATCAGTTTCCTTTTGAAAATCAGTGTTACCTTTTCACAATGTAGTATTACCAGACAAATTTGTTATTGGTGCACCAAAGTCAGAAGCAAATTTAGTCTTACACTGTGTACATAGCGTATATTATCATAATATCATGTACATGTATGATATGTATGAATATACATATTTATACTTTTACATATTGGACATATACATACACAAATAATTGAATAAAAATAATTATAATATATATATATATAATATTATATAATATATAATATATAATATATATTAATTATATATTTTATATAATATATATATATATATATATATAATATTATATATAATATATATATATATTATATAAAATATATATATAATATATTATATATAATTATATATATTATATAATATATATTTATATATATATTTATATATATATATTATATATATATATATATATATATATTATATATTTTATATATATATAATAATTATATATAATATATATATATATGTATATATATGTATATAAAAATAATATATAATATATTATATATAATATATAATTATATTATATTATATATTGTATATTATATTATTATATATATATATATTTTTTATATATATATTATTTTATATATATATCATTGATATGTATATATGTATATATTTATATATATATATATATTATATATATATATATATATATATATATATATACACACATGTATATATGTATATATGTATACACATATATACACATACACAATTACATGCACAATTCATAATGTATTGACATGTAAACAGATATTTATTATTTCTGAACTTTTTCACCAGATTGTACCAAACTTAGTGAGGATTCTAAAGAACTTGATCATGGCTGGCTATTCTCCAGAGCATGATGTGCAGGGTGTGTCCGATCCTTTCCTTCAGGTTAGTTGTTATTAGTTACGTTTGTAAGAGGTTTATTTTTTTTATATCTACTTAGAGTTACAGGGATTTACGTAGGTATTCAGTCATTATTTGTATCTAATCCTGTTTAACTTAATGAGTCATAAAAGGCATCTCATTGTCTCTTTTCATGAAGCTGAATAACCTGCATCACAATTTCCTTGTCTCTTTTGATTTGAGAAAACTCCAGTAAATTTTCTTACATACTGTATGTCTTAGCACATTATATTGTCTTGTTAGAAATGGCAATTACCAAGTAGTCATAAATCAATCCAACAGGTGAAGATCCTGAAACTCCTGCGAATCCTTGGACACGAGGACAGCGAGGCATCCGAGACCATGAACGACATTCTTGCACAAGTGGCCACCAACACAGAGTCGTCCAAGAATGTCGGCAATGCCATCCTGTATGAGACAGTCCTCTCCATCATGGACATCAAGAGTGAGAGTGGCCTTAGGGTGAGGAATGTCATCTGTTTCTGTGCCTCTCTTTCTAGTGTGTTTTTATTTAAATGGAAAATGTTTGTTTATTCTAGGATGCTTTTGTTGTGTAAATCTCTCTCTTTCTTTCTTTCTTTCTTTCTTTCTTTCTTTTTCTTTAACTTTTTTTTTCTTTTTCTTTTTCTTTTCTTTTTCTCTTTTTCTCTTTCTGTGATGGTGCCAGAATTTTCCATGCAGCACTCATTCCGGCAACTACTGGTATATGTCTAACCTTTCTGCCAGAACCTTTGCTGTGTACAGCCATCCTGCCCGCTCACCTTGTCAGAGTGAGTCATGGACTCTATAGCCATACCCGCCATGACAGCTATAGGCGTGCCTGGCTATATGAGGATACAAAGACATCTTTTTAAGTCTAGCATTCTTTCAGGTATTGGCTATCAACATCCTGGGAAGGTTTCTCCTCAATGCTGACAAGAACATTCGGTATGTCGCTCTCAACACCTTACTAAGAGTTGTGCATGCTGATAACTCTGCTGTTCAGCGACATAGAACTACAATTTTGGAATGTCTGAAGGTATGGTTGAAATTTAAAAATGTTTTTTGTTTTCACTTATTAGCTTATGTAGTCTTGGGTCAGATCCTAATGGAATAGAAGGGAAATAGATACTTGATTTCAGTAGATTTTTTTTTCACCCCCAAAGGCAAAATAATAATAATAATAATATTATTATTATTATTTATTTATTATTATTATTTTTTATTTATTTATTTTTTTTTATGGTGCAGAGTTAGAATAATCTTATGAAAGAAGAATAAATAAAAGAATGAAGTGATGATGATGAGTGTACTAATAAATCAATAATATAAATGTAGCACATGAAAATGATGTTATTGGTTGTGATCAGTCACGAGCTGACAAGTTACATAGGGCATTGCCTGGTCTTTCAGGATGCAGACATTTCCATCAGGCGGCGGGCTATGGAACTTTGCTTTGCCCTCATCAACAGTAACAATATCCGCACGATGATGAAGGAATTGTTAAGCTTCTTGGAGACAGCAGAACCAGAGTTCAAGGCTACATGCTCCTCAAAGTGTGTGCTTGCAGCAGAGAAGTATTCGCCCAATGTGCGGTGGCACATTGACACCCTCCTCAAAGTTGTCCAGGCGGTATGTGGAAGGAAATCTTTAAACTCGCTCAGGTTTACTTCTCTCTTTATGGGACTTTGATCTTTTCTCTCTTAACCCTTTCCCGACGGGTGGCATGTACGTAAATGCCATGGCATGCCTGGACTATCTGCTGGGGGCATGTCCGTACATGCCATGGTGTATGTATGGCCATGCCATGATTTTTTTTTTTTTTTTTTTTGTTACAATTACGTCAAGATAATGTTTTTTTGCCACTGAAAATGTGATTAAGTAGATTTTAACACTTTTTCTCATTTTTCCTATACTAAGCATTTCATAAAGGCTTCTCGGGCCTCCGAGGTTAGCGTAAAAAAAATTACATTGGTAATCGACTACATTGGCCAGAGATATTATATAGTATTCACGAAGTGATGGTGTAAAACCATGTGAAAATACCAATATGTATTTTTGAAAAAAAGAAAAAGAAAAAAAAAATCACGTACTTATAAAAACACTAAACATAAAAGTATATCTATATGGATGTGATAATATAAACCCGTTGAAACTAAAGTTATCTTATAAAATAACTTGAAAAAAAAAAATGCAAAAAAAATAAATAAATAACAACAAAACCTACAGTTTCAACTTCATGATGTCACCCACTGCTTAATTTATTCAGACTATAGAGCGAATAATGATCAACTATGGAGTTTATATAACAACAAAAATATCCTACAGTCTTGATTTATCAGGAAATATGGCAAATAGAGACCTTGGAAAATAATAATTTTGAAAATACAACATAGGCTCTTAGTATTACAAAGAAAAGGCAAGGGATGCTGGTATTGGGCATGAGCGGTCGTGCATGCTAGGGTGATGATATAAGCCCCCGGCAGCGAGGCCCAGGCCACTATGAATACTACCCATCGGGAAAGGGTCAACTTTGCCATCTGATTTCTTTTCCTACTTGAAAGCTGCTCTTTACAGAGTATTTGTACTTCAAAGCTTCTCTTTGATTAATATTTTTATCCCCTCCCTGTCTGACCCTCTCCTTCCTCTTGGGCTTTCGTCTCTTCCACTCATTGATAATGTTTCTTTTTCTTATGTGTGTGTAAGTATCCAACCATAAGAGTACATCTAGAAGCTAGAAGACAGTGAACTAGCCCCTTCACAAGCTCCAATTTCCAGGCTGGTAACCATGTCCCAGATGACGTAGTGTCTTCAGCCATACAATTGATATCAGATGCCAGGACGGAGCAGGCATACGCTGTGGGGGAGTTGTGGCGCCACCTTTCTGTTGCTCAGCTGGAATTCCAACCTCTCATCCAGGTGGCTACTTGGTGTATTGGAGAGTTCGGAGATTTGTTACTAAATGGTAGGTTGGCATGATGATATTTTGTTCGAGTTTGGTTCCTTATGTGATTTGTTTCAAATATACAATTTACTATGCTCATTGTGCAGACAAGTCTTTCTTGTCTAATTTTTAGAAGTTTTATAGTGTAATGCCATTTCCTTGCATCATCATAGTGTGGGGGGGGTTACTATAAGAAGATTTATATCTCATTCATTAAAGTTTTTGCTTATTTTCTGGCTATTTACATTTCATACATTTTTTGCCCAGTGAAATTGAGATTATTTAGCCAAGACAGTAAAAATAACTGATTTGTTTCAGGTCAAGCAGATGTGACAGTGGTGGAGTCTGAACTTATAGAGGTTTATCAGAGGATCCTGTGGTCTTCCCAGTGCAGCATCCCCACCAAGGAGTATGCACTGACCTCTCTCATGAAACTCTCTGCCAGGCTCAGCCATGAAGTAGGGTAAGAACATTGAATTGCCATAACCGTTGTGATTTCAGTTTGTGTTTACACATAGATGGCACCGCAAGTACATAGTCATCAAGATGTCCATTACTAGTCCCACCTATTTCACCTGTTTACCCTTTTCCCTTTTTTTTTTTTCTGAAAGTATTGTGAATAACATCATGATAAAGGTAATGTTAGTAATAAAGATAGAGTATCAGCATTGAGAAGACAAAAAGAGAAAGGGAAAGGGAAACCAGGTAAGGTCACCAAGGTTAACGAGCTGACTCCTCGGTGGCTGAGTATTTGTGGAGCCTTCTATGTGTAAAGACATTTTTACCAAACAAAACGACAATAGACGTTACATGTTCCCACCCAGGGTTAAGACAATTATTCTTACTCCAACAGATCAATACAGCAAGTAGTTAGTGCATTTGGTTCACATCTCAACATAGAACTACAGCAGAGGGGTATTGAGTATAACCAACTGTTTACCAGACATAGGTAAGTTTTCTCCATTTTGCATTTAAAAAAGAAAGGATATATATATATAAATAAATATATATATATATTTATATATGTACACAATTTTTGTTATTTACATTTTAAACTATATCTAGTAAGTGAAGTAAGAAGAAAATGTACTTTCTTACCTCAAGTCTGACTTTTTTTTTCTCAATTTAGTATAATACTGATACCTTTTTCCTTACAGTCACATGCGAGGAGCCCTCTTAGAACGAATGCCTCCATTTGAAAATAACCGAATACAGGAGAATGACAAGGTTGCCTTGACCAATGGTGTGGATGCAAGTCCAGACAACCAGGCACTATTGAATGACTTCACAGCACCCAATAACAATGCTAATGAAAATTATGAATCTGTAAGAATTTGATTTATTTTATGTTCTTAGTTGTTGATTTATATTTTTAATGAACATTGAATAATGGAGAAGAGAGAAATGTGAGAATAGGTTAAAGCTTCGCTCTGAATCCTGAAGAAAAGTATCTTATTAACTCCCAACCACAGATGCCAATGCTAGCCAATTTGTTTATTTTATTTGTTTGTTTATTTTATGTTTTGCTAAACTATTTAAGATGCATCCCCCCAAAATCCTAGAACTGCAGATTCTGAACAGTAGAAATAGACTATACAACATTAAAGAATTGACCATTTAAGTACTTTTGTGATGACTGTTATATATGTATGGGATTAGAAGTCCTAAGGTTAAGCCCTATACATTTACATTGCCTGATCTTGTACAATAGTACATGGTATATATATAATTATTACTAATTTTACCTTGTACATATTAATGTCAGTTATTGTGATATCCAGTTGATGTATTGTTATTATGGCTTTTCATCTTGTATTCACATTATTGCATCAGCCATGAGTTGTATTTTCAATTAATATACCTTTTCCCTTTTTTTTTTTTTTTTTTACTTGATCAGAATGCCTTGTTGGATCTGCTTGGAGGAATGGATCCAGGTGAAAGCAATGCTGTTCAGCCATCCACAACTCCAGCGCCTATCACTGCACCTGCACCAGCACCGGCTGTCAACTCTGATATATTAGATCTGTTAGGTGAGCCATTCTTATAATTGAATGCGTCCAGTCTCATTACTTTTATAAGGACTTCCTTCCCCTCCTGGGGGTTCTCCACTATCTCTTTTTTCTTTCTTTCTTTGTGTGTGTGTGTGTGTGTGTGTGTGTGTGTGTGTGTGTGTGTGTGTGTGTGTGTGTGTGTGTGTGTGTGTGTGTGTGTGTGTGTGTGTGTGTGTTTATATTTGTATATATTAATCTATATGTGCATGCGTGCGTGTGTTTCCTCCATCCCCTTCCTCTCCCTCTCCGTCCCTCCCCCTTCACATTCTTCACTTTCTTTACTTCCTTCTCATCACTTTTGTGTTTAATCAAAGATTAAATTAGTCTCTTTATTTTGCAGTATTTCTCCCACAAGATTTAGCTGGACCAAGCAAAATATTAACCTTGAACACTATTATTTCTGTATGATACATAGAATGCACCGGAATATGTCTGACACTTGATCAATGTTAATAGGTGGATTGGATTCAACACCTGCTGCACCTGTGCCAGCTACCAATATGAATGACACTATGTCATCGGGCCAATCCACCAATTCCAACAACTCGGCATACTTGTTGGACGGTCTGCTCAACAATTCCACCCCTATCATCACCTCTCTCAACCCGGCTGCAACAACAGCCTCTAACACGCTCACAACACCTGCAGTCCAGAAGACTAGTAGTATGTTTAAGTTTTATGCTGTGTCATTGAATTTAAAGTTGAATGATAATTGTATTTGTGCCAAATTGATTAAAGTATATAGTTTTTACTAAAAAGAAAGAAAGAAAAAAAGGGGGTAATTACAGACAGCTTGTTGGCCCCCCAAGAGTAGGATTAGATTGATGAAGATGTATATGTACTGATGTAAAAAATAAATTAATGTATGATTATTGGAGAGAGTGCCTAAAAAGAACAATGCTTTCTGCCAACAATACTCATCCTTGTCCCATTGCAGGTATACCAGGCATCAATGCTTATAACAAAAATGGAATCAAGTTGGACATGACATTTGAGGTGCAGGAGACTGTCACAACTATCAACATGCAAGCCACAAACAACACGGGAACCAATGTCACAGATTTTCTCTTCCAGGCTGCTGTGCCAAAGGTTTGTTCTTTACTTTGTGTTTGATTATACTTCTGAGTTTTGTAGGTACGTCATCCTGTTGTAGTGGAAATGGAATGTAGACAAATACTGATTCAAAATGTTTCTTTTGCTAGCATTTTCCTTTTAACCTTTTGGTACCCCTTTGCAGTGTTATCTCTTTTTCAGCATAAGCATTCTTTGCTTTTTTGCCAATTTTCCAAGGTCTATATTTGTCATTTGATATTCTGTATGAAGAAGCTAATAGACTGTTTTCTGTGGACAGACAATAACAATAGATAACTTTGTTATTTCTGTCATTTTTAAAAATATTTTGGTATTATTCAAGTTTCTTTAACCCAATGCTGCAGGGAAAATGCTGTGCTCTTTTTTTGTGATCTGTCTCTGATTGTGCTTAGTCACAAAGGAGTCAATTAGTAGACCTAGTGACCTTATGTGATTTCACCTTTCCTTGAATCAGTGGGAAAAAATATTTTCATAAATCAAGGAAAAGGGTAAACGGTTGAGACAGGCATCACTCGTAATTGGCTCATTGGTGACTTAATACAAGTGTAAAAGCAATTAATAAAGTAAACTCTCAGTGGATATGGCTGGCGGCATTGGGTTAATACACCCTGTGCCACAGGTCACGAAAGACAGGAATAGGATCCTGAGCATGGAAATAATTTTCTCCTTGGAGCCAAACAAACAAACCCATATAATATACAGTGTTCATTACCTGTGCTATTCCTCTTCACAGTCGTTACAGCTGCAGATGCTAAACCCGAGCAGCACTAGCATGGCTCCAACATCTACCCTGAACCAAATCATCAAGGTCAACAACCCGAACAAGGTAAATAGAGAGTGAGGACATAAGGATTCTGCCCCCAACCCTATTTACTCTAGTTTGTGTGTGTGTGTC
The DNA here is from genome assembly GCF_015228065.2 of Penaeus monodon. Lineage (NCBI taxonomy): Eukaryota > Metazoa > Arthropoda > Malacostraca > Decapoda > Penaeidae > Penaeus > Penaeus monodon. The sequence continues at coordinate 11,183,391 of NC_051403.1, read as the reverse complement.
TTATGGGATTTGCTATGTTTATTTTTATCATCTTTATACTTTAATACTGTAGATATAATATTCATATTTGGCAAAGTAAATGTTAGTTTGTTTTTATTTTTCATTGTAATTTTATTGTTCTGTTAAAAAATTCAGATATTTTTGTTTGTGTAAATTTAGTATGCACTTCATACAAATATGAAATACTTCTTTGACACAGGTGGCATTGAGGATGAGGATAAAGCTGTCATGGTCAGCCAACGGGTCACTCGTCCAGGATCAGGGCGAGATCAGCAACTTCCCCCCGGCTCTTTGGCAGTGACACCACCTGGGCACCCTTCACCCTGTCCACGGAACTTGCCTCTCCATTGGCTCCCTCTCATTGTATCACTTTCATGTCAAGAACAATGATTTCTGCATGTCCAAGACAACAACCTTGTACTCTCTGTCTCTCCCTGAGAGGATCTTACTGAAAATTTATTTGTCTGAGATTAGTTCTTTCAGTGATTGCTTAAAGATTTTTACCAAGGCAAGAAGATCATGTTTTCTCTCTCCTTTCGATTCTTTTTCCTCTCTTGGTGAATTAATGCTGCCATCACTTTATCTCTCATCTTTTGTCTGTTTCTTTCATAAAATAATTTTGAATTCTGCTATGTGGTCTCTCTCACACACAACACACTCCACCATTAAGAAAGTTGTACTTGAAGAGATAGTCCCTTTTCCCTTTTATGCCATTGTATATCTTCTCAAGATGGTTGTGGTCTTCAATTGGCAGGACAAATGCACTCTGTTCACTGGAGCTACTACTTGTTTCACCAGACATGGTCTTCCTGTCACCTGGTTTGCTACACTACTTTTACTCATCAAAATAATGTGTGCTCTTATGTTCTTCCTTGTATCTTCATTTACCATTTGTTTCTTAAACATTGTATTCATGTCTTGGCTCTTTGGCTCTTATTCACTGATGGAATTTCTTACACAAACAACAGTATACCAGTTAGTTTCATTAGAACTTTCTCAGTATTTTGTGTTTGGTTTCAATCCTGGTTTCTCTTCCACATCCTTCTCTAGTATGGCATGTGCCCCGTCCTTCCCAATCCATGACTTAACAAGTGCATTGTCACACCTGCATTGTGTATTACTAATGATGAGGTGACAGGAATCTCCCTGTATTGTAGTGTGAGGTTTTTGCTGTTGAGCATTATATCTCTTATTGGATGGTGTGTGATATGCTGACTCTTGTGAGCAATGGTTGTGCTAATGTTGACAATAGAGGGGGTGATATTTGTGATACAAAGATTGAATGGCCAACATTAATTCATGACAGACAACAGTAATTCAGATGATTATAATGCAGTTAGTTGACTCTTGACACAATGAGTTTTCAGATAGTTTTGTTTTTGAAATAGGAGGTGGATGCTCCTTTATTTGAGGATTAAGTCTGATTTGATGTATTCTATTTATTACAACACAACACAACGCAAAGTAAGATCCACAATTATCTAATGTCCAACTCCTCAAAACAGTGCTGATGTTCATTGATGTTTTGCTTTACTAATTGTGTGGAAAATTAGGTAACATACATTATGAACCAGTGATTATTTTTGGACAATATAACATGGGTTATATTTAAAGCTGTTATGGACAGTGCTTTTCTTTTTGCATTGCAATAATTGTTTATATAATTGATGCTTTCTGATGTGTAATTTTAGTGCATCTAATGATTATCCATATATGATTCACATTATGTAAGGTACATAGTTTACTAACAGCTGTATTCCATCTGATCCCTTGAATAAGGTCATGTAACATGACTCCAGAATACAGACCTCAGCTGATTATATTTTATGATCACAGTGTTCATGATGAAATGTTTGACTAAGATGATGGTTTGTAAGTTGCTTTATACATGGATTTGTTTCCAGTAAAGGATATATTACTTCAGCAAAACTGGAATTTGACTTTGTCATCATATTAGTAACTTACAAGATGAAGTGTCTGTTGCAGTACTGTACACATTGAAAACCACAACACCTGTGTTACAATCTTTAGCTGTCACACTTGTACTTCCCTTTGTACTTAAGTGATCTGTTGCATGTATTGGGAATTCTTTTTGTAACATTAAAACACATATGTTAAATAGGTACCCCATTGATGATTATGATTATTTGCCTTACAGTGTAAAATGCTTTTTTCGCATCTTTGAATAAGATATATTTTTTTTTATTGGGTAAAGACTGATTGCCATTTTTAAAGTTTAGGATTGTACTTAAAAGCCCAAATGGCTGTTAGGACATTGTGAAATATGTATAGTATGTATTTCCTTTTTCTTACGCTTTTTAGTCTATGCCAAATACTATTAACCAGTGAGATTTGAAGTACTGGCTGCATATGATCTACCCCTTTTATTAGGAAAGAATCTATCAAGTGCTCCATTGTGTGCCAGATACCACCCCACTATCACAGCTGAGGTGGGGATGAAGATGAATTGTTCTTCAAAAATATATATATTAAATAAAGAAAAGTAAAAAAAAAAAAAAGAGAAAATATATATATCAAAAAGTGGACTTAATAGATTGTTGAACTGGGAGGAAGAAAATTTTAGTTTTTTTGTTTTTGTTTTGTTTTTGTTTAGTTTTTCCCTTTTATTTGACAAAAATGGGAAAAAAATTATATCCATGGAACCTAATTTTTGTTTGATTTAAAGTTACTTTTATTTTATGTAAGTCAGGATTATGTAAATAACCATATCAGGAAGAGCAAGCTGCTGATAATGATGAGTAGGTGTTCCATAATTGTTGTAAATACTTGTTATAAGTGATGCACAGTGAGAGGGCTTGGAGAACCTTGCCGTGAGCCCAGCTATTGTGTGTAAAAAACCAAGAGTCCATCCACATCATTTATTTTTTCTCCTTTGTATTTCGTAGGTGATTTGAATCAGTACCAAACTTAATTATGTTCTGCTATTTAAATTGGTGATGGAGTATGAATTTGTTTTGTTATGGCAAATTTATGCCCAAGGCGCCAAATGCAAGTTTTGACAGTTTCCTACAAATGTCAAAAAGTAAAACTGGCCTGTGAAGAGCCTGGGACAACATTTATGATCCTAGGCTCTGTTATTTTATTTCATTGTTACACAGTAGGACCCATAGGCCCAAGAGGTATATATTTTGTGGAATGTGTCCTGTTGTATTAAATTTATTTAGTGTTTGTATATTTTATGTCATTTAGGAATGATGTATCTATATATTGTTTGATATAATGATTGAGTTATAAGAAAAAAATATTATGTATATAAAACTTCCAGGGCTGCTTTCAGAAAAAGTGTCAGGGAATGTCTTAATAGCACCCAGACAAAAAGTGATGGGGCAGTGGGAAGGAGGAAATATATGACAGATTTTACATTCTTTCAAAAGGAATTTTATATGCTGAGTGAAATTAACCCCCAAAATACCCTTCCACTTAACTGCTGCACTTGTGAGATGAGGCTGGATTTAACCCCTGTGACTTTTTTTTTTCTTTGGTGTGTGAAGTGGTCATCAAAATTGAATGAATTAAGAATGTAAATTGCTTTTATGTGGCACATGGTACATGTCTGCACTCCTGTGGAATAGTTCCTCTTGACCTCAAGATAGACATTGTAAATTAAAGTCACTGCAAACCAACTGGGGCAGCAGATGGGAACAGCAACCTTAAACTATATTGGTGACATGTTTGCAGTTCCCCTGTCAGCCAAGACCACAAGTCTTCACAACCAAATACCAGAAGTTGGCAGGGTCTGTATCACTCATTGAGATGAATGTTTGTCTCCTTTCCAATGGGTATTGTCTTGGGGTGTGTGGCACCCTTCCCCACTCCATTGCTAGACAGTAGGCCAGGTCCACTAAGCCATTCCATGTTCTCTGGTGATGTAAAATGAGCCCTCTGGCATCATGTCATATTGATAATTTGGGGAAATAAATTTATCAATGACTTTCTATATTGTTGTTTTCCTCTGGTCTGGTCAGTGATTCAAGTATCCTAGATATGGAATGCCATACAGAAGATAAGAAATATGATATATTTTTAAAATTATTTACTCAAATTAACTTAATTTTTGTGGATTGATTTTTAAAAATTTAAAAATACCCTTTCAAATATAAAGTAAATTGATATTGTTTCTTCATAATAAATGAAATATTGGGAGGAAGAATTTGGAAGACTGATACATTTACCACATGCATTTCTGAGAGCAATGACAATGAAGAAAAAAAGTATATTCTAAAAGTATATTCATGCTCATGCCCGTTCAGTACATGCAGACATCTAGAGAATTTTTTGCCTCCCCTCCCTCTCCTATGCCTGTTGTTATCATGTAGGGAGGTGCATAGGAGACGGTGACTGAGGCCCAATATAAGAGATTTGCTGTTGACAGCAGATATCACCCATACTTTGGTCCTCAGCCCTTGTCTCGACTAATTTTACACGATCTTTTCTTCTTTTCCTTCTCTTCTTCATCCCCCTCTTCTGTCTACTTATTCAAATTGTTACATTTTAACCTTTCTTGTCACAATACCTTATCGTAATGCTATACTTGCCAGCTTTGCCCATAAACCCCATCATATCAGTGTATTTTGAATATGCTGCTAATGACCTTAGACACTGCAGAAATTTTCAATAAATAATAACCCCAACATGAGGCCTCCCCTAATTTTGCAGTCTTCTCTTTTCCCTTTTCCTTTTCCTTTTCTTCTCCAATCCCTTCTACTTTCCACTTCCTAAAGCATGATAGCCATGTTGAAATAATGAAAATCTAATCATGAGCGGCCTAAGGAAGCCACGGGGACGGTATTTCTATTTGTTTGTCCAGCCTTACTCCTCAAGGGGACCCACAGGAGTGGACTGTTTCTCTCCCCAACATTGTCTAGGCTTACATGGCAAGTAATAAAGATTTTCTTTATTAGGGAAATTAAGGTTTAACACTTTATTAATAAGCCCCACTGATCTTAATTCCCCCAGTTATCTGACCCCAGGCTCTCCTAGGACCACAATACTACTACCCTATCCTCAATTTCCACTCTAACCTTAATGTAGTCCAGTCTCATCCTCCCTCAATACTTGTACCAAAACTGTCTCCATCTCCCCAACAAACTACAAGGATTGGTCAGAATTGTGGAGAAGACTTACTCACCTGCCTTGTTGACTATGATACAGTAGCAGTAGAATGCTACACCATTCCCCCTTAGAGCCACCATAAGACCCCACCAATATTGCTAAGATTACATTCCATAGACATGATCTCCCCCATGATGTTTATACTAGAGGAAAGTCCATCCCTGTCCAACCATATCAACCTTCCCCCCTGTCAATGTCAGATTTGTTGTCATTTAGGCCACCCTGCCAAACAGTGCCACTCCTCAGCTCTATGCCCTTTGTGTGCCCAATCTGTTCATGATCGATCAAACTCCTCTGTACAATCACAAATGTATGCCAGTTGCAGTAGCTCCCATAATGTATTTTATAGGGGCTGCCCTATCTACAAGTTTGAGTGTAAGCTGGCAATTTTCAAATTCAAACTTGGCCTCACTTTATGTGAAGCCAAGACAGGAAGCACACAGAAAGTTTTTTGTCACTCACAACTCCAGGGCTGTCCTTCATTCTGCCCCTTCCCCTCTCCCTCCCTTTCATGTTGTTGCAACATCCCCCCCCCCCAGTATCTCTTCTTCATCCCACTTCTACCCCCTCCCTCTCCCAGTCACATTCTTTCGCCATTCTAAATCCAGACAACACAATCTCTACCACTATTCTAAATCTCTCTGCTTCCATTTCCTCTACACTCAAAGTGACTACCAACATCCATCCTCCAACTCAAAATCCCACACTTTTTCCTTTGACAACTTTAATCTAATCACCTTGTTAATCCCTATCTTAGCCCTTAACCACCATAAATCCTACACTAATGTTGCCGAGATTAGTTTCCCGGATATGACCTCCCTAATGGAGTTTATATTGGCCACCTCCCCAGTTAATGTTAAAAATGTTGTTTTGGCCACCCTGCCAAGCCCTGTCACACCACAGCCCACTGCCTTTCATGTGCCCAACCTGGTCATGGCCATTCAAATTGCTCTACACAATCATGCACGTGTGGCAATGGTAGTGGTTCCCATAATATATTTCATAGGAGCTGCCCTGCCTACAAGCTTGAACTGAGGTAGCAGTTCGAGATTTAAATGTCTCTGACGAGATTTTCCTCTAGCTACCTAATTCACTGCTGTCCTTTGATCCTCTCCTCTCCCATCTTCCCAAGATGTTTCAGCATCACTACAGTATCTCTTCCCTCTACTTCCTTATCAACTTATCTACTTATAAGTTATACTTATCTACTCCCTCAATTCTTTTCCAGTCTAAATTCTGATACTGGTTACAAAGCAAAATAAATGTGTTAGACATCAAAGAGCTTATAGCACTATAGTAAGGTGTAATAGTGAAAAGGGTAAATTAAATGTGATACATGTCAAAAGTCATAAAAGCAGTTTAGGATAGTTAGGCAAAGGAGAAAGAAGGGGTCAGGGTAGAGAGAGTGAGTAAAAATGGGCAAAAAGGGGCTTAAGAACAATTAGATCACAGTTTCTGGAAAAAATTCAGGAGGAAGAGAATCCTGGGAAGGGTGTTGTGACAAAGTATCACATGCATATCCTTGGAAGTGGAAGGGATAATGCAGATGAAGCAGGGGGAAATGAGATGTGCTGGGAGGGAGTGGGAGGAAGGAGTGTAGGGAGAACATGAATAGGAGGAGGATGGATGTTGGCAGTTACTTAGAGTGTAGATGGAATGAGAGTAAATTGACTGGGAGATGGGCGAGATGTTATTTTGGGTCATGACTAGATAGTTTTGAATTTCTTCTAGAGTTTCTGAAGTGAATTTGGTTGGAAAGGGTGAAGAAGAGATAGGTAGACCAAGAGGTAGGTGGAGGTGGTGTGGCTGGAGATGGTGGAATATTTAGATTGTCTGCTACAGGTAAAGCAAGGTGGGAGAGGGGTAGGTGTTGGGGAAGTGATGCAGACTAGGGTGTCTGGATTTAGGGGGTAGGAGTGGATATGTAAGATGGAGAAATAGATACAAGGGGGGATGTAGAAACCTCTTGGGAGAAAGAAGGGGCAGAGTGAAGGGCAGCATTGGAGCAAGGAGTAAGAGAAAAACCTTGTTGATTTGTCTGATTCCATGTAAAGTGAGGCCAAGTTTGAATGTCAGAGTTGCCACCTCACACTCAAACTTGTAAACAGGGCAGCACCTATAAAAGACATCATGGGAGGTACCACAATTGGCACGTGTGTGTTTGATCAATTTTGACAAGGTTGGGTTGTGGGATGGCAGTGTTTGTCAGGGTGGCTAGCCCATTGGATGCAGTTGCGTCACAGCAATCAAATCGCCAAAAATCCGGACAATAGGCTTAAATGAGGTGGCTGCTTGTGGGCCAGGCACATGTGAACACAAGATTCTCTTTGCAAAACTATTTACTCTTTTTACACATAAGTGTCTTTTGTTTTTTAGCCATTTTTCCATGTCCATATATGACATTTCATTTGCATTATCCAGGTATTTTTTTTAATGGTAGGTTCATGTTTGAGCCGCCATGGTCACAGCATGATTCTTAATTGTAGTTTTCATGTTATGATGCTCTTGGAGTGAGTACGTGGTAGGGTCCCCAGTTCCTTTCCACGGAGAGTGCCGGTGCCAGATATAGTAATAGTTTTTTTCTTTGCAGAGACTCCATATCATCTCAGTGCAAGAAAAATAAAACTATGTAATACCATGTTATTTGTGTCATTTAAATTTTTTTTTCTACATAATATTCAATTTTCTGTAACAATTTCTGGTGCCACTCATGGCACCAGGAATACGATACTGAGCATGGAAATGGCATCCTCCATGAAGCCGGTGCTCTCCCAGTCACCACTCACTGACATTACATTCCACACTCATACATTGATGGGAAAAATGCAAAATCGCCAAATGAGTAAAATAAATCTTCCAAAAAGTTTGTGCATTCGTGGTGAGTCTTTTCCATCATCCTGGCCTTCAGCTGAAATGCTCCCGATGGCAGGTTTGTATCACCTGGCCTGCAGCCAGATATTCCCATGACGGCATGTTCACGTCACTCGCCACTGACCCAGATTTTTTTCATGGTGTGTTGGTCACGTTATCTGGATCTAAGGGGGCTAAATGCCAACAATTCCAACATTGAAGGAGGGAGGTTGATATGGTCAGATAGGGAGGGATTCTCCACCAATATTAACATGAAGGGGGAGATCATGTCTACAGAATGTAATCTTGGCAATATTGGTGGCAGACTTATGGCAGCCTCTAGGGGGAATGATGTGGCATTATATTGATACTGTAGCATACTCCACAAGGCAGCGAATAAGTCTTCTCCACAGTCTGACCAATCCTTGCCATAGACAGGGTAGTTTGTCAGGAAAATGGAGACAGTTCCAGTTCAAGTATTGAGGGAGGGATTTGGATATAATTGTGATAAGGTGGGAACAATAAGGTGGTTGAGGATGGAAACATTGCCTACTTGTCTTTAGAGATATTGTAGGAAGAAGAGTGTTATCTGAGTAAGGGCAATAGAGAGGATCAGAAAAAACTGATTGCATCTGGCTGGGCCAAACAGAGTACTTAAAAGACTTATCACTTTGGTGTAAACATAGATAATGCCACAGAGGCTTAGGACATATTGGAGTCAATTTAATATCCTACATGATTTCATCTGTTTGCCCTTTTCCTTAATTTTTGGAACATTTCCATTTTATTTCCGATTGCTATTAGCATTAAATAACATTCAAATAAAGTCATTGATAATAATGAAAACAATAACATTATTAGTTACATAAAATAAAAGAAATCCCAAAAATGCAAGGACTGTGAAAATCAGGCAATATCACTTAAGCCTACCAATTGACTCTTTGGTGACTAAGAACTAAGCTAAATTCACAAAACAAAACTAAAGTGGACAGTACATGTACCCAATGTCAACGGATAAAGGAAATGATTTATTCTAGATTGAAGTTTTCAAAATTTATTATGAATATGGCTTTTTGTCAACATATATTTTAACACTTAGCATCTTAGTGTTCTACATGTATATTCCTTCAAAAAATCAAGGGGGGGGGATGGGGGGGATTATGCCTGTGTGGTTTCATACAAAGGCTAATAAAGTATCATTTTAAAAATCCTATTCCCATTTCCTTATTGGCAATGAAAATGTAATTTTAAGCTACAACAAAACTTTAAAATAATAATCTTGAAAATGATTCTCAACCTGATTCTTTTACAAAAGCAAAACGTAAACCATTTAGTGATTACCATGAACTCGTGACCAATGCATGATCCCTTATTGAAGACAAACATGAAGTTGTGATAATCTAATGAGATGGCTAGAGAATGATTGATGAAGCCGTTAGCCAAAATTTCGCCCATCTTAGTCAAATCCTTCTTTCTTCTCTCGGATGGCTTCTCTGAATCTTTCCTCGAGAAGGGAGAGTTCGGATATCAAGTCTGTGATGGCGTTCATGAAGGCGTCATGTGGGGTGTAACTGGCATCTGAAGTCTGGAGAAATATGCAATTAATAGTGAACAGGGTGTAGTTTTGAAAAAGGTAATAAGGATAGTGAATCATTTCACAAAGTAGAATGTATGATAACTCTTTGATGGTTCTAAATTCATCAGAATCAAATACTCCCCATAAAGTTATAACCCAAAAATGCTTTTTTCATGTTTGGCTTGTATATTCATTATCAACCATACTTTCTATAACAATCAATAAAATCAAGTCTAAAAAGATATGAAACAAAAGTCAAAAATGATAAAATACAAAAAAAAAATCACACCAAAAATATGTAAATAATAATTACCATATAATCAAATATTTAATATATAAATATCAAAGAGAAGCATACACATCTAACAGGAAGAGCCAGTCAACCATAAACACAACTTTTGCACCTCTACAGATAAAACTGCAACACCCAACCAGTCTCAAGCAGTAAGACCATATCTCTAAAATACCAAATAAGGCAAAAATGATGAAATACAAACCAAAACCAACTCCAAGTACCTGTATTCTGAGCAACACTTTATGCTCGAGAGGATGAGGGTTCTTATACCCAGTGAAGATTACATTAGGGTCCTTCAGCAGCTGCATACGAATCATGTTGCCTAGGGTGTGATCCTCCTTGTTGATAGTGTAAATGGCAGCATTTGGAACCTGAAAATTGCAAACAGTTAGATTCTGGTAACAGTCCGCTCTCTACCGTGACATTACTTATGCATATCAGCTCATAAATGTCCAGGGAATGTTTTATACCACATAGAAATTAAATGAAATGGCAAATCATCACTAATAATATAATAATAATAATATTAACATTAATATAATAACAATGATAATAACAACAAAATAATAATAATAATAACAATAATAATAATAATAATAATAATAATAAAATAAAACAAATCATCTATAGTGTTCGTAGGCAGTAAAAATAACAGGATGACTGAGGTGGACAGTGGTGTGGGGCATAGAGGAAGGTTGACGGCAGTCAAGGGAATTCACGCACATGAAAAAATGAGTGTAATGTCCATAATAACCTAAGTGAATAGTTACATTGGCTGCTTTGAGATGGCAGAGGAATTTTTTTTTTTAGGCTTTACACTAATGAATGCTTCTCTCTGAATAAACAAAGAACAATAAGATTGGTTGATAAGCAAGCACAAAAGTATGGAAAATCAATGGAAAATGATTTGAAATCTTTTTATACCCAATACTCTTAATTTTATAGAACTTTAAAAAACTAGGTATCAAATATAGAAAATTCAGTATAATTGATTTTTGGCACCTTTGGCTACCTTAAAATCAAATATAATACATTATAAAACATTATTTTCACTTCTGTATGCATGGCATGATAAAGCTGAAACTCAGGAGCACCAAGTGGATTAAGGTTGTGAGTGGCACTTTCTGCAATCTTTTTCCTTTATTTGTGTCTGCAGAATATTTTCAATACCAATGAATACATTTTGTCCTGTACAAGAATATCTTCAATTTGCCCTAGCTTAGTCCATTATTACTGTAAAGATTAATAGTGAATTCTTTGGTGTGGTACCCCAAAAGATAGATTTTCCTTGTAAGCCAGTCTTACTTGGAATTGATATGATATTTTCAATTTCAAAAGCATAATACCACAAAGATATTATTATTATAGATTCGTATAAGGGGAATTTTTCAAGTGTGTTACCATACTACTGGTGGGGGGGGGGGGTTGAGAAAAATATAAATTTTACTTGATGTGAAACTTTATAACAGGCAATAGTGGGATGCAAAACTGCCCTCAGTCTTTGCATTGGGTACGTTAACCTCCAACAGTTGATTCAAAGAATCTATACTCGGACTCCAAATCTGATTAATAGTGATCAGACAACTTCCTCCACGTAATCAAATAATATCTGTTATTAGGTTAGGTTAACTCAAGTTAACCCACTAAAAATTTAATGTCAGGATTCATGAAGGGGTGGGGTGACATGAATGTCTCGTCAAGGAAAAGTTGTTTAGTGGAGGCTTACAGGAATATTTAGCCACAGGAAACTGTTGCCAAGTGGCTGGTGATTGAGGAAGTCTTGTCCTGAATACAGAGGCCCTTAAGGAAGGGGCTGGTTTACGAGCTCCTGCAGAAAAACTACTGGTTCACATAGGTAAAGTGTATCATCCATGAGCCATGCTTAACCCCTCACCGCCAAGTAACGAAAATCCCTGAGTGTTGTTGTGCAACATGTAATACTCTGGTAATCATTTACAGGAAAATTAATGATATTATCATATAGAATGGGAGAAACTATACTCACTGATACTGGAAATAATCTGCACAGACAAATAATAATGTTAGAAATGAAAATAGGTTGCAAATATTGCTTTGTGGCGAATAAGTCCATGGCTTTAGGATGGGGGTTTGGGGATAAACCCTGTGAAGTAAGGAAGGTTTTTGGTTCATATGGCTGTTTGTGGTTTCCCAGGATGGATTTTTTATTATTCAAAATTATCTGCTGCGTTAACAGCTAAGGTCATTAGCGGCACTGGTTTCCCAGGAGTGGCTGGAGTAATAGGGACTTGAGTCTCAAAGGCTTTGGTCACATCATTATCAATACTTGCATTTATATCATTTGCAATGGAAAACAACACAGTCATGCATAATACAATGTAAATAACTGAAAGAAGGAATAATAACTGCAAGGATGGATGGCTGTGTGAAAGAAAAAAAAAAAAAAATCTTTAATTCCATCAATGACTATTCACTAACTACAATGCACTGGGTTAATGTACAAAGATAGAGGGAAATGGACACTGCCATCTTATTGAGCATAAAAAATAGAGTAATGAACAAGGTACATCTGCAGCAACCTCCTATTCACCGTGAAATGCCAAAAATCTCTTCTGCATATCATCACTTGGAGACTACTCTCGGTAACAAATACTGTGCACTGTAGTTCACCAACAACTATTATGATGAAGTTGGTAAAGAAGTAAAGGCATTCAAAATACTGCCTGATCAAAAATTCCATATCCGTAATCCACCAAGTATTTATAATATGTTATTTGGAAAATTTCTTGGTAAATGTTAATGAGAGTGACGCACAGAGATAGAGGGAAATGGACACTGCCATCTTACAGAGCATAAAAAATGGAGTATTAAACAACACAGGTACAGCTGCAGCTGCCTCATATTTACTGTGAAATGATGTAAAATTTCTGCTGCATATTACCACTCAGAGACAAAATCCACAACATGCTCACATGGGTATGTTGTATTTTCTATAAGATGGCATGAAGTGTTAATAATGGGGGGAATACAGGGGGTTTAACCGTCTAAGGAATAAATAGAAGGTAGGAAAGGTTAGGCTTGGATTTTGGGTTCCCATGACAACCAAAAATGCATTGTTCTCATTAACAAATACCAACTGTTATTTTTTTTTTAAACTATGGGTTGCCATTTTATGCAAAACAATTTTCTAGTTGATTTCACTGTGTTCTGCACATTTTCAACCATCATTACAACCACAAACCACCATTTCTATGAGTTTTTCAACAAGCTGTCACATGCACACTCCACATTTAAGTAGTTACCACTTCTTAACCACCGCCAGGGACAAATCTTCACCTCTTATTCACAGCAAAATAGAGCCAAACCAAGAGCAAGAAAAAACCTCAGCGACACAAATGGAAAACCAGCAGCTGTTATTTTCTGGTTAAATATCCGTGGTATGACCAGAGACAGAGATGACAGTTGATCAAGCTATAATTGTACTATAGAAAACATTACTAGTCACTTGTCTATACTCCTATATCAGTATTATTCGAGTCCACTATCCTCCTCCCCCCCTCCCTCACTCTGATGATTACATACCAACTGCCACCTTTAGAGCTGTTAAGTGCACATTTTACTTTCAGGGATCCTCACTTATTTCTTTTAACAGGGGGTTTTGTCCCCTATTACCCCTTTTTTTGGGGTTCCAACCCCTAACTCCTTCCAGGGACAACAAATCTTCAACTCATATTCACAGCAAGATCTAGCCAGACTTAAAGTAAGAGAAATCCTCGGCAGCAGAACCGGAACATGACCCCGACCCAATGCCATGACCCTAGGCAGAGTTGACTGTTAATCAAACAATAAAGGTACTACTTGTGAAACCATTACACAAGAACATCCTTACCTCAAAAGGGGATTTTGATTCCAGTATAGCAGCACCACACTTCTCTCCACACTTAATTTAAGCTTTCTCTCATTTTGGGCATCTTAAAAAAGTCTAAAGCACAAGAGTTTTCCTTACAAAATTGCATTGTTCCAAGATGCTAGACACATCCATGACAAGACTAATAACCAAACACACAAGACTAAAACAACACCTTCACAGAATGAACATGGAAAATGACCCTTTCTGCAGATGGTGCAAGAACCAAGAAGAGACTATAGAACATATGTTATTACATTGCCCAAGATTCAACTCGCACAGAACAAAACTAAAACACGCATTAAGACGAGTCAACATAAAAGACATTGATATAAATCTTTTGATTACAGGTGCAGATCAACCATCCATAACAAAGTACTATATACTGAGACATACAAAGATCTTCTTACAAACAACTAAATTAATTGATATAATTTAAGAAACAAGAAGCCAAGAAAAAAAGAGGATCCAGGGGATATAGATAACAACAGTCTAAAACCCTAAAACAAGAAAGAAGAAGAAGAAGAAGATGCTGATGAGGGTATAACCATTGCAAAAAGCATCCACAGTGAAACCGAATTTAAATTTTTCTGTCAAACAAATTTCAAGGACAATTAAGTTATAATGGTTCCTTATTGTTTCCTTAAATTTGATTGGTCCATGTGTCACACCTTCAAAGGTGATTGGTGTGTGACTTCACATACTTCACCCACACAGCGGGTCCCCTCCCCACCCTGAAGAGCGGAAATGTCAACATTCGGGGAGGGGGGGGGGGGAGCAGGATTACGAGTATATTCATGAGATTATCTCCATTAACATTCCTTTGTAGAGATAACGTATTGAGAAGTGTTTTAAAATTAAATGAAGGAATGAAAAAAAAAAAAAAAAAAAAAAAAAAGATACAAAGCACAGCTCTGAGAATATCAACAGGATGCTTTAAATCAACTCCAATAATATCACTCCAAGCCCTAACAAACAAACCTTCAGTAACTGACAGAACAAATGAATTAACTTGTATACACCTATAAAATTATTGGAAAAAACAAAAAATATGCCAATAAAAGAACTAGTAATAAAAAATATTAGAGAATACAATTACAAAGATAAAAATTCCTGGACTCAAAGTTGTTGAAACTTGCAAAAAACTA
>NC_051403.1:11156003-11158503 GCF_015228065.2 Penaeus monodon | reverse complement strand
ATATAAATATGTATATATACATACATACATACATATATATATATATATATATATATATATATATATATATATATATATATATATATATATATTCAGGATGTATGTATGTATGTGTGACCATATTCCACTGTTTGAGTAAATTACTCGCGTTGTGTTGCTAGGAGGATTATTTAGCATAAACTATACAGCACAATATACTCTCTCTCTCTTCCTTTATCTCCGCAGGTCCGGAATATGTTCAAAGATCAGGCTTGTCCTCTCATGAAGGGAAAACCCAAGGTCTTCCTTTTCAACTTCTGCCGCGGAAGCACTCTCGAAAGCTTCTCTGGGCAAAGTATAGGTAACTTTCTTATGAAAAAGTGCTTCAGTGAAATATTAGACTAATGTAATTTGCACCTGTACGTATTTCCGGGTATGTGAACACAGACATAATAACTGCTACATTATGGACGGAATAGAAACGTAACAGACCATCTCGGTTTTTACTGAGTGTTATGAGGAACTCTTGACGAGTTACGTTATGTTCTAATTCCGTACATATTGTGGCAGGGTTTTCATTTTTACTTGGTGTATATGTAGGTATAAATGAAACTTTGGTATTAGTCCTGTTTTTTTTACGCTAAATTTTCCTCTCTCACAGGCGACGATTCATCTTCGACATCGCGGAGTCGCGACAAGGTACTTCCCGCACAGGACGAAGCCCCGCGTGACATGCTAACCCTCTACGCGTCGACGGAAGGCTTCAAGGCTTTTAGGACGAGCAAAGGGACTTTTTTCGCGCGGTCCCTATGTCAAGTTCTAGCCGCCCACGCCCACAACACGGACATGGTCAGCATGGTTCACAAGCTGGACCAGCTCATGACTGCAAGACAACACGCTACAACGCCGGAGGCACAGACCTTCGCCTTCAAGAAGTTTTTCCTGAATCCATTGGAGCCTTCCGACGCATGATACTCTTCTGTGAGTCTCCAATGATGACTGCACTTCCTTGCATGCTGGCTGGTGGACGTGCATGCCGGCTGTCGTAATCAGGACCTCTGTGGGCTTTTAGGTCTGTTTATGTGTCCTACCTGTCTGTTTTTCAGTACTTAAACACTTGTGTATGGGTGTGCATATACGTGTGTACATATATTTGTTTGTTTGCTTGTGTGTGTTTACGTGTGTGTGTTTATTTGCTAGTTTTCGATTTATGTGTCCTTTATGTATCCATCGCGATTTTGATTACTAAAAGACAATGGTAAAATGATAAAGTAATAGCTTATGTTACACTGGTAGTCAATTTGCTTTAAGTAGATTTTCATTTTAGTTAAGAATCATGTAGAATGAAGAATCATTTGCTGGTCGAGAATTCTTGTTTCTCCTCCTTCACTCTCTTTTTCGTGCTTAAAAAAATGATCCTACACTTTTGAAGAATAAATAGATATCGACAGGCAATTTCGCCGCGTAAATTACTTGCGCCCTTCGACTTTCATTTTATTCCTCCTTCAAATTCTGTTCTTTTGTTTGAATTACGTTTTTGCCTCAAGGAAGAGACAGAGAGAGACGCACATAAGAAGAGAGGGAACTTGAATATATGGTAACATTTATAAGGCTCAAATGCATTAGATTTTAACTGAAAATGACTGAGATGATTACATGGCTTACGGATATGTTGTTGAATCATCTTACGTGCTTTGTATGACTTGCTTAGCGTTGGTCATGTGAAACATAGGGCTGGTAAATAAATTGATAAACAGATAGATAAAGAGAATGATAGATAGATATATAGATTGGGAAAGAAAGTGGGAGAGATTATAAAACTGTTGTAAAGTGTTAGTCCTTTATGAAATAAAACAGTTTTTTAAATTATTTTTCATCAATATACATTCCAAAAATTTTTGATATTCATTAACCATTAAATGAATGTCGACCAATCTCCTATTCTAAAAAAGTGGATTGGCAAAAACAATAGTGTGGAATTTATAGCTTACCAGGGAGTTTCTTTCAGCTATAACTCGTCAGTTTTCCTCACCATTCCAAAAAGGAGGCATTACTATTCGCATCATTAATAGATACGCCTAAGAAACATGGTAAACAATCATATTTTATTCTCGTTACTTTTTTTTAAATATTCTAGGATATAAAGAACTAAATATTTTGTTCATGTAATGCTAACGAAAAGTTTTGAAATCATGATAAAGGCAAAGCGTTGTAATTGTATTACAAAATTTAGCACATCCTCCTAACCTGCATTTACAATTTTTCACCTGTATCATACTACCAACGTATAGTTTTAACTTCAAAGAAACATGAAATGTAAAAAAGACAAGCTTTATGCACAATACCTAAGCTTCGGGACACAGAAAACATTGCGAGATGAAATCATCGCAACCATGGCCTATGGTCACGAGTTCGAGTTCCAGCCATGCCCAATCCATCCACCCCACCATATTGATCATTTGCTTTTATTCAATGCAAGCTAATAACTATAATTTATTGTACATACCGTGGTTTGGGTCTC
>NC_051403.1:11138503-11151003 GCF_015228065.2 Penaeus monodon | reverse complement strand
ATAAATTAAAAACGAACATTAAAAACAGCAAACTTAAATAAATAATTGGCTAGTGGTACTTAACACCCCCTCTTCTCTGTTGCCTTTCTTTTTCTCGTACTATCTGGCCCTTATGTGTATGATCTGGTTCCCCGACTATATATTGCAGTCGGACCGACGATAACTGACACGGCACCGAAGGAGAACCCTGCTGCAGAACCGGTCACCTTAGGATGCTGTGGGAAGGACGTCATTGGATGATTGCCATAGGCCTGCGGACCAGAATGTTCATAAGAGCAGGTGTTAAGCCGTCCCATGATGTAGTGGACAGGTGCTGCCTGCCGAGACGCTTGTAGATCCAATGAAGAACCATGAATTCGCCAGCGCAGGTACCAGTTGCCCCTGGATGCTGTGAATAGGCGACGCCTGGCGGACGCCTGCAAATCCAGTCAACTCCAGGAGCTCGTTAGCGCAGGTATCAGCCGCCTGAGATGCCACCCCCCCCTGCCCGACGCCGTAGATCCAGATTAAGATTACGAGGATGTGAGTATGAGCATGCTGTCGTGAAGGACCTGGACGAGATCTGTGATGACGTGTGGACGAGGACGCCGCCGAGTTAGGCCTGGACGAGGACTATGAGGAAGTCTAGATGAATCCGAAGTCAAGGAGGACCTGTGCAAGACTTTCGAGCACGTGTGGACGTCGAGGACGGACAGATGACACCGAGGACCAGGAAGAAGAGGACGACAGGGACGAGCAGCCACGAAGATGCACCAGGACAACGCATACGAGAACGAGATGACCAGCCAAGTTAGGTAACCCTTGAGGCAAACCTAGGACGCCTCGAGGGCGAGTTGTGATTAGGTGGCGAGCAATGTACAATGTAGCATATACATAAGTACCAGTGGACCACGTGGCTCCAAGTTCCAAATAGGACCCATTCACTCAGCGAGGGCATAGATGACGATGTTATCTCACCTTGCTTGACCCGTCAGTTCGTGACCAGAGCTCGACGTGGTAAGGTCGGCCTAGCCCTCCCCTTCCAGGCAGGTCGGCCTGACACGTGACACCGTGCACACCGCATTACCCTTTAGACATCGTCCAGTGTGTTCCCATACTGTGTGTCAACTCTTAGTAATAAAGAGTCACACCGTTATACCAGTATCACTACCCCTGCAAAGCCATTATAATAGGGTTCTGTACCCGTTATACACACATATATGTGTGTCTGTATATATATATATATATATATATATATATATATATATATATATATATATATATATATATATATATATATATACACAAACACACACACACACACACAAATATGCTATATTTTTGCACACTGCAAAGAACAAGGTCTATGTAAGTATAAAGACCTTGACAAAGCATATGCAGTGAACGGTTTCTAGCATTATGGCGATGCTCAAACATAAACATTGATCCCCCAACACACATATATATCAACACACACACACACACACACACACACACACACACACACACACACACACACACACACGCCCGCACACACACACACATACACACACATGTTTATATATACATATACATGTGTATGTATGTTTACAGACTTATATGTATATTTATGTATACACAAAAAACACATATATATGTAAATATATATATATATATATATATATATATATGCATACACACACACACACACACACACACACATGGATGTATATATACATATACATACATACAACACACACACACACACACACACACACACACACACACACACACACACACACACACACACACAACACATGCACTCCTGTCTGCCGTTTGGGAGACTGGTACCACTCCTCCTGACTGGAAAAGGGGCTTGGTCATCCCAAAGGGACTGTGGCAACTAAAGCGGTATTACATTGCTCAGCATACCAGGCAAGGTCCTCACTCATCTGTTCCTGGCGCGAGTGCACGACCACCTTATACAGAGACCTGAGCAGTCAACTGTAGACCGTGTCTTAGCACTCTGGAACACCGGCTAGAGATTCAACAAGGTATGCTTGCAGCTTATGTTGATCTCAAGAAGAACATGTCTTAGCACTTCATGTCCTTGTGGAATGCCGACTTGAGTTTCGACAAGGTATGCTTGCAGCTTTAAGTTGATCTCAAGTCTCTGGAGCCTACTGGGTCTCCGTGGGATCCCCCTCGGATTATTGGTTTGCTGTCTGGCCTATATACAGATATCAAGAGTGCTGTCAAGTGTATGGGGGGGGGGGAGGCATCTCTGCCTTTTCCCGGTGTCTGCCGGGGTGAGGCAGGGATGTGTCCTGGGCCAAACTCTTTTCTTACTTGTATGGACTGGATACTTTGCCGTGCCGTGGACCGTAGTTCTTGTGGGGCATCAATTGGTAATTTCAAGGTAACAGACCTTGATTTTGCCGAATGATGCAGTGATCCTTGTGGAGACAATGGAGGTTCTAGAAATAGATCTCGAGGCGTTGCATGAGGAGGCGAAGCCGTTGAGACTCTCGGTCAACTGGACCAAAACCAAGGTTCAGGACTTTGGGGACATGTTGGATGTCGATGTTCAGTCTGTCCAGGTCTGTGGTGAGAACATTGAGATCTTGGATAGCTTCACTTATCTTGGTAGTGTAGTGCAGAGTGACAGAGGTTCTGACCAGGAAGTCACTCTCCGACTAATATTTCCTAATATTTTCAGCGGCTCTGGTCAAGCTTGGCCGAAGGCGACGAGAAAGGGGTGGTCCAGGCCCTAAAGGAAGGGGCTGACGTGAACCAGGTCAGCCGTGGCCGTGGTCGGCCCATTCATTCCGCTGCTCTTCGGAATTCTGGCAGTTTCATAAGGATTCTTCTGAATCACGGCGCCCTTTGCGATGCTTCCGACGAAGAAGGCTTCACGCCTCTAATGGTGGCGTCCCTGAATGGGCACACTGAGGTGGTGAAGGAGCTGCTGAAGGTCGGTGCGGACCCGAGAATACATCGCCCTGATGACTTCGGTGGGGACACAGCTCTCCACATGGTCACCAACACAGACGAAGGCGAGGTGCTGAGAGCCTTGCTGGAAGCGGGGGCCGATCCTAACACCAGGGCCAGTGGCATGAACGACATGACTCCTTTGCACTTGGCTGCGGAGTTTGGGAGGGAAAATTTGGCTGAGCTGCTCGCGATCCACCCGAGCTGCAAAGTCAATGTGAGGGACGCCCGTGGCCTCACGCCCGCCAGCTTAGCTAAGGAAAGCTGCCCGAACCTCTCACTCTATTTGGATTTGTGCTGCGGAGCGAAGTCTCACTTGGACAAGGTATGTTGAAGGGGAAGAAAGGTCTCAAAGTAAGTGTGTTTCATCCTTTTGGGGAAATATCACAAGGGTTTTGACTCCAGAGCTGACGTATGTTTGCATGTGTAAAGAGGGAAGACAGCAGCTGCAGAAACCCTTGTGCTTTACTTTTCAGGTGAGGAGATTGTAAGACAATGACACTGAAGACCTTTCTTGTTCCTTTTTTGCAGCTTCTCATCGTCGCGGTCAGAAGGAATGATGCGGCGGAGGTGAGGGCAGCACTGGACGAGGGAGCAGACCTGAGTTTACAGGGTCCAGAGGATGGCGGAACCTTGCTCCACCTGGCGTCCCAAGGTTCCTCAGGACAAGTTCTCCAGATACTTCTCTCTCGAGGCGCCTCGGTGGATGCAAAGACCAGTCAGGGATTCACACCGCTCATGACAGCGGCTCAGAGGGGCGCGACGGACGCCTTAGTGCACCTTTTAGAACGTCACGCCAACCCAAAGCTGTCCACTCCTAACGGGACGACGGCGCTGCACTTGGCTGTGCAAAGTAAGGACTCTTCTGCAGTGACTGCTCTACTCGACGCCGGCGTAGACGTCAACGCTACCACGGTCGACGGGTCCACGCCATTGCACATCGCCGCTGCGTCGGGGTCCCTCGGGCTGGCTCGCCTCTTGTTGGATGACTACCTGTGGGATGGTAGCAAGGGCGGCTCGGCTGCCCATGTGGCGAGGAAGGCCGGCCACCCGGAATTCGCCAAGTTCATCGAGCAAGTGGTCTGCAGTTGCAATGAGAATAACGACAAAAGTACTGAGGTGCCCGATCTCGAGAGAAGCCGTTTCAAAGAACATTTTGCAAACATGTGGCAATTGCAGCATGTATGTGTTTGCTTGTGTGTGTGCGTGTGCGTGCGAGTGTGTGTTTGTGTGTGTGAGTGTGTGTGTGTTTGTGTGTATGTGTGTACGTGCACGTGCGTGTGTGTGCGTGAACGTGTCTATGTCAAGTGTACCGACACGTAAGGCGAACATACGCTTGTTTCTCTCAGGTTCTCCGAGAGGACTTCCGCGTGGTAGTCGGCCAGCCCGTGCCTCCCAGTCCAGGCGTGTACCGGAACCTCTCTAAGCCGTATCGAGGTCGAGTCCTCATCATTAACTACCGGAAATTCAGTGAGGAGACACCCACTCGCTACGGCTCTGAGAGAGATGTGGCAAATCTCTGCAAAGTGTTTAGCAATGTGAGTCGCAGTAAGGAATAAATAAAATAGAAAACTTTTAACAATTTTTTTCGTACTAAGTTAAGACTTAACTCTGACAGATGGGCTACCAAGTGGAAGATCACCAGGACCTGAATCTGGAAAAGACTAAAAATGTGCTGAATAACTTCAGGAGTAACGAGGATCTAGCTAAAGTTGATTCAATGTTCGTGTGCATGATGAGTCAAGGCATCGACCGGGATACATTCTACACATCTGATATGAAAAAGATGGACGTCTCCGCGGTGAGCATTTCACAGATATGGATTTCAAATATACGTGCTTATATATATATATATATATATATATATATATATATTATAATATATATATTATATAATATATATATATATTATATTATAATCACACACACACACACACATACACACACACAAACATATATATATATATATATATACATATATATATGTGTGTGTGTGAATAAAACACACACACACACACACACACACACACACACACACACACACACACACACACACACACACACACACACACACACACATATATATATATATATATATATATATATATATATATATATATATATATATATATATAAATACACATACATGCATACATACATATATATATACATATATATAAATGTACATAAAACATATATATGTATGTACATAAAACTGTAAAGTACAATATATTGTTTCTCTCTCAGACTTCCATTCTTATCTCCGCAGGTCCGGAATATGTTCAAAGATCAGGCTTGTCCTCTCATGAAGGGAAAACCCAAGGTTTTCCTTTTCAGCTTCTGCCGCGGAAACTTCTCTGGACAAAGTATGGGTAACTTTCTTACGAAGAAGTCTGTTTTAATGCAATGATGGACTGACTTATATAATTCGCACTTGTACATATATTCGGGTATATGGACACTAAGGAACTCTTGACGAGTGACGTTCTAATTCCGTTCATATTGTGATAGCGTTTTTATTTTTATTTGGTTTATATCTGCCTATAAATAAAGTTTTGGTGCTGTTTTTCAACACTTAATTTTCCTCTCACAGCTGACGATCTACCTCCCACTAGGGACGAAGCTCCGCGTGACATGCTAACCCTCTACGCGTCGACGGAAGGCTTCAAGGCTGTTGAGTCGAGCGAAGGAACTTTGTTCGTGCGGTCCCTGTGCCAAACTCTCGCCGCCCACGCCCACAACACGGACATGGTCAGCATAGTTCACAAGCTGAACCAGCTCATGGCAAAAAGCACGCACGCTACAACGCCAGAGACACAGAGTTTTGCCTTCAAGAAGTTTTTCCTGAATCCACTGGAGTCGTCCGACGTATAACACTTGTGTGGTGTCCAGCGATGACTGCGTTTCCTTGTATGCTAGCGGGTGTGCGTGTGTGCCGGTTTTCGTAATCAGGACCGCTGTAGGCTTTTAGGTCTGTTTATATGTCTGTTTTTCAGTATTTAAACACTTGTGTATGAGTGTGCATATACCTGAGTACGTGTTTGTTTGTGCGTGAATGCGTGAGTGCGAGATATTGGGTTTATTTGTTGGTTACCGATGTGTGTCTTGATGACTAAAAACAATGGTAAAGGATGTGAGAGATAATGCTACACCGATAGTCAATCAAGTTTGGGTGAATTATCATTTCAACTGAAAATCAAGTAGAATGAAGAATCATTTGCTGATCGAAAATTCTTGTTTCTCATCCCTTACTCTCTTTTGCGTGCTTAAAAATGATGCTGCACTTTTGAAGTATAGAGATATCGACAGGCAATTTCGCTGCGTTAATTACTAGCGCCCTTCTAATTTCTTTTTATTCCTCCTTCAGACTGTTTTTTCGTTTAACTTACTTTTTTCCATAAAGAAGAGAGAGGAGAAACGCAGAGGAAGAAAGGCGAAAGGATTTTCTTGGTTTTCCCTTCCAAACATCTACATCTGAATTGCTCGTTAGCGTGGAATGGCTGTCACATCTCTCTCTCTCTGTCTCTCTCTGTCTCTCTCTCCCTCTCTACTTTTTTTCTGTCTGCCTCCTGTTCTCCGACTTCCCAATCTAATCTGACATCATGCGTTACCGGTATGAGCTATCTCCATGTTCCTTTTAAAGTGATAAGACGGAAGGCAAGATTACAGATGACTAATATCTTAGGAGAGTTTTGAATATTTTATCTTGCTTAAGGTTTCAGTAAAAGAGAAGGAAAAAGTCCCGTGAGTAAGAAAATACATAATGCATATGGTATATAGTGATGCTGATAATTATATACGAAATATATCAGTCGTACTTATCTATAATAATGATGAAAACTGCAGCGACAGAAGTGATAAAAGTAGCATATGTAAGTGATATATGAAATATCGACAAAATATGTAAACAAGAGTGATGTAATTCTATTTCAACTTGATTATATGATCATATATAGAAGACTCATATGCACTGCTAAATGACTCTGGCCGTTACAAAAGGATATCCCCCCCCCCTCTCTCTCTCTCTCTTTCTCTCTCTCTCTCTCTCTCTCTCTCTCTCTCTCTCTCTCTCTCTCTCTCTCTCTCTCTCTCTCTCTCTCTCTCTCTCTCTCTCTCTCTCTCCTCTCTCTCATTTATAACTAATAATTTCGATATGACTGAGACGATTGAATCTATAATTATCCTGAATGCTTTGTACGATTTGTTTAACGATGTGCGTGTGATACGTAGGGCTGATAAACAAATAAGTAGACAGATAAAGAGATAGAGAGATAGATAAATGTAATGAGAGAGAAAGAAAGAGGCAGAGATTATAAAGCTGAAATGAAATAAAACTACCTTTTATTTTTTATTTTTTTTCACTCTACATCTCCAAATTTCTAGATAATAATTAATCATATTGACGACCAAATAGCTATTCCAAAAAAAGTGGAATTGCGAAAATAACAATGAGGAATTCATAACTTACCAAGGAATTTTTTCAGCTGTAACGAGATACGCCTAAGAAATATGGCAAACAGTCATATTTTATTCTCGCTACGTTTTCATAATATTCTAGACTATACAGATAAATATTTTGTTCATAAAATGTTAACGGAAAGTTTTGAAATCATGATTAAGGCAAAGTGTTTAGAACATCTTACCAACCGGTATTTACTATTTTAGCTTCAAATATACATGAAATGTAAAAAAGACAAGTTTTATACACAGTAGCCTAGGCTTCGGAACATTGAAAACCATGTTCTTAAGAATGGTATGATTTGCTTATCTCACATATTAACCTATTCCTTAATTCATTCGTTGCATTATCTATCGTCACAAAACAAGGTCTTTTATCATGTTTGCGTTGGTATTATCTATACAAGGATGGATAAAAAAATCTAAAACACAACTCGCACTTGAATAGAACGGTTGGTATGGAGGACCTTTACATGGAATCAAAATACACAGGGTAAAATAGTGCATATCAGCAATATTCAATACATGACACGATTGCAGCTCAAAACAATTATACAATGGACGAAGCGAAAATCAAAAGGTAAAAAAAAAATATAGTTTTCGTAAAAATCAAAGGTCAGTGCGGGCTTGGTCGTCAAATTCAGTAATGATCAAAAATCATTTAAAAGGGGATATGCCATTATATGAAATCCATTTCATACAGCGCCTCTTCCCCCTCCCCCCTCCTCCTCGCGTCTTACTGTGGGAATCAAACTGTATTTTGAACCTGGGGCGATTGATGATGTTTGGTGAACAAGAAAAAGAAAGAAAGAAAGAAAGAAAAAATATATATATTGGCATCAACCCTGATTTCGAACTTCAGGATGAATAATACTAGTTGCGCGTTTTAACTAAAAAGGAAAAATTGGTGTGGGGAATCACAAAATGTTTTTCAAACCTGTAGTCATTTGTTCTTTCAAGTGTACACACACACAACCCCCCCCCCAAAAAAAAAAAAAAAAAAAAAAAAATCGGTAGAAAAAGCCGTGGCGGTTTTCCATCAAAGTTTATAACCATGTGAAAACGTTTCAAATAAACTTTTTTTTTTCCAAGCAATAGTTTTCACATTTCCTCGGTCAGAAGAATCATATACACTTACAAAGCACGGCAAACAAACCACTAAGGGCGGTGGTTTACGAGACAATAGGTAGTTTTTGCTGGATTGATCGCAGCCTCCTTGTCGACATCCCAGAAGAAGGAACATGGCGTCTCTGTTGCCATGGGAACGGAGTGCGAAATAGGACGAATTTGGTAATGCAACCAATCACGATGTGCTTCAATGTAAAGCTGATTATCAAGGAAGAATATTACCAAGACTAATGTACGAATAACGACATGCACAGTGTGGAAATAGTGCCACAAACTTGCTGAACAGCGGGTCACCTTTATGTACCAGCAATTCCTTTTCGACTGAAATTGTAATTTCAGCATTTTATGTTAAAATCATAACAAAAAAAGAAAAAGAAAGAAAGAAAAAGTAATAACATAAAACTACTGCAAAATATTTTCCCATTCATTGCACATCTGCATATTCCTCTCTAGCCCAGTGGAGTTCCAGCTGTGCAACTGATGCTTAATTAAAGCTCGTGTTGGACCCTCCGTGGATATGTTGGTCCTGAAGTGCTGTCGCTTCACAGGTCATCTCGGATACACGTCTTTTAATTAATCTATTTATCTGTTTCTCTCTGTCTATCTGTCTGCTTTACTCACTTGCTCTCTCTGTCTCTTAGCATATCTTTCTTTCTCCTCCCATTCTCTCTCTCCTTCTCCTCTCTCTTTCTCTGTCCGTCAGTCTTTCTTTCTCCTCTCATTCTGTCTCTCTTTCTCTGTCCGTCAGTCTGTCTTTCTTTCTCCTCCCATTCACTCTCTCTTTCTCTCCCTTCTCCCTCTCCCTCTATAATGACGAAATAGTAATTTCAACTTAAGGCGTGAACTCTTAATCACCACCGAGGTCCAATCAGCCTTTTTTTTTTCAGCGTCCAACAACTTTTTTCTTTTTCCTTTTTTCCCTTTCCCAATCAAATGAACTATTCATATTGAAGTTTGCATATGTTCGACTGTTTGATTTGTTCATTTATTTACTTGTTTTTGATAATTTCAAGGGAAGTCCCCCCACTAATATTCATTTGTTGCTTTTTTATTACAATTTTTAAATCTAATATCATTCATTTTCTATATTGATTTCCCTTATTCAGTTAAACTTTATTTCATTTAGCTTTCTGCTTGTGTTTCTAAGTCAGTATTTTCCTCATTCACAATGCTAATAAAACAAAACAAAACAAACAGTACGTTTTATAATTCTTTTTTTTTTTTTTTTTTTTTTTGTTGCTATTACTTTATCGTCACCATAGACTAACAAACATACATACAAGTTAAGTAACACCGTTACATTTTTTGTAACGATGATGTTAATGCCGCTATATCTTTGATTAACTAATTTGGTAACGTTTTGTAGTTTTATGTAACTACTCAGTTCTCAGACACACACACACAAACACACACACACACATACACACAGACGCACACACACACAACAGACACACACACACAACACACTGCTCGACGATGTTAGTCTAACGAAACAAACAATGCTCACGTTTGTAAAGTGAAAATCATTTACTCTGAACTGCACAACTCTTAAAACCCCAGACGCGATGCTAACGACACCACAGTCAATTTGTGTTAACATATTTGTAAATACAAATTCCTACTCAATAGATTTGCATTCATTACCTCAAGCTTATGGCCTGAAACTATTTAATAAAACAAACCAACATATAAAGCAGGAAATGTTAATTAATTATATTAAATAATAATCTGTATATAATATTATATATATATTTACATAACATATTACACACACTTTTTAGTATTGTAAATACATACATCACACCAACACCACAACACACAAAACACGAACACCACACACACACACACACACACACACACACACACACACACACACACACATATTGTATATATGTGTATATATGTATATGCATATATATATATATGTGAATATATTCATTTCTATATATATATGTATATATAATATATATTCTGAAGCAATTATGAGAGGTGCTCTAGAGAATTTTGAAGGAACTGTAGATGTTGGAGGATACAAAATATCAAATCTAAGATACGCCGATGATATAGTTCTAATTGCCAGCAGTATCATTGAACTACAACAACTACTAGATAAAGTTAGAGAAGCAAGCGAAAAGGCTGGTTTATTTCTTAATGCCAAGAAAACTAAGACCATGAAGATTCGAAGATAACCGGCAATGAACGATAATGAACATGTTACAATCAATGGAGTGGTTGTGGAAAATGTGAAAGAGTTCACTTATCTTGGAGCTGTTATTACTAATACATATGATGATTCACTGGAGATAAAAAGAAGAATTACCATTGCCAAAAACGCCACAGTTGCTCTCAATAACATCTGGAAAGACCGAAGCATTACCTTACGGACAAAGCTGAGGTTATTGAACTCATTAGTTTTCCCAATTGCGTCATATGGTTCTGAGTGCTGGGTGCTGAAGAAGATAGACAAGAAAAAGGTCAATAGTTTTGAAATGTGGTGTTACAGACGAGTACTACGTATTAACTGGACAGAAAAGAAAACGAATGATGAAGTACTGAGAAAAATAAATTGTAAAGACTGGCTGTTGAACATCTTGAACAAAAGGAAACTAAAGTTTATTGGTCATGTGATGAGAAGTAAAAGTATTGAGAAAAACTTGCTGACAGGGATGATGATAGGAAACAGAGGAAGAGACAAACCGAAGACAAGACTGAGCGACAACATCAAAGATATTTGCGGGCTGACGATGGTACAAGTGGAAAGAAATGCGCAAGATCGAGTTGAGTGGCGAAGGATGGTGGAGAGGTCCATGGCTGCTCAAACATGAACATACCGTTATTGATATATATATATATATATATATATATATATATATATATATATATATATATATATATTCATTTACACACACACGCACACACACACACACACACACACACACACACACACACACACACACACACACACACACACACACACACACACACACACACACACACACAAACACACACACACACACACATATATATATATATATATATATATATATATATATATATATGTATGTATATATATAAATATATTTATCTGCATATATATATATATATATATTTATATATATATGACTATATATTCATATATACATATATATATATATATATATATATATATATATATATATATATATATATATATACATGGGGCCGCGGTGGCCGAATGGTTAGAGCGTCGGACTCAAGACTATCACGACGGCAATCTGAGTTCGAGGGTTCGAGTCACCGGCCGGCGCGTTGTTTCCCTTGGGCAAGGAACTTCACCTCGATTGCCTGCCTAGCCACTGGGTGGCCAAGCCAGCTCAAGTCAGTGCCGGGTAAATAGAGATGGTGACTCGATAAAAACACCGGGCGGAAGGCAATGGCAGACCACCGCTCTAAAAAATTGCTAAGAAAAAATCATGGAAGCCCATGATCGTCAAGACCGCGGAGGCCGAATGGTTAGAGCGTCGGACCCAAGACTGTCACGACGGCAATCTGAATTCGGGGGTTTGAGTCACCGACCGCCGCGTTGTTCCCTTGGGCAAGGAACTTCACCTTGATTGCCTACCTAGCCACTGGGTGGCCAAGCCAGCCCAAGTCAAGTGCAGGTCCCAAACCCGGATAAATAGAGAGAATGATTACCTAAAAGGTACCACCGGCACTCTCCGTGGAAAGGAACTGGGGACCCTATCACGTACTCACTCCAAGAACATCATAACATGAAAACTACAATTAAGTATCATGCTGTGACCACGGCGGCTCAGACATGAACCTACCGTTAAAAGAAGAAGATATATATATACATATGCATATATATATATATATATATATATATATATATATATATATATATTCATATATATATATTTATTTATATATGAATATATATTTGTATATATATATATATATTTATATATATGAATATATATTTG
>NC_051403.1:11123503-11126003 GCF_015228065.2 Penaeus monodon | reverse complement strand
CAAGACTGAGCGACAACATCAAAGATATTTGCGGGCTGTCGATGGTACAAGTGGAAAGAAAAGGCGAGATCGAGTTGAGTGGCGAAGGATGGTGGAGAGGTCCACGGCTGCTCAAACATGAGCATACCGTTATTGATGATGATGATAAAAATTTTATTATAGCAATAATGATAACAGTGGAGATAATGATAGTAATAATGATAGAAGGCTAAAAGTAAAAATGATAATGTTGATAATATTAACATTGATAATAACAGAAACGATAATATTAACAGCTACGATAACGATAAGAGCAAATTACCATTAAGCGAATATCATAAGAAAACGAACATATGAAGGAAGGAAGCAAGGAAGGCGAATAACGATGGAACCTATTTGTATTTCAAAGACATCATAATTTTACATGAGGTCGAGTTATAGGTTAACCTGGAAAATTATTTGTAACTGCATAAAATACATAGATAGATAGATAGACAGATAGATAGATAGATAGATAGATGAATACAGAGAGAGAGAGAGAGAGAGAGAGAGACAGACAAACAGGCATATAGACAAACAAAACTAGTACATTCGTAGTGTACCTATCTCTCTGGTTACATGTATCTTTGTATTCATCACATCGTTGTGGACTGCTGGGGAAAATACAAGAGCACAAGCTTTTGACAACTTTATTGCAACACGGGTTATATAGACGAACCACGAATTTCTCCTTCTTTGGCCTGGGGGTACACTGTGTATAGATTGTAATCGTATTTCAGAATCACGAGGGAGGAATGCATATAAAATAGACAGAGAGAGAGAGATTGAGAGAGATTGAGAGAGAGAGAGAGAGAGAGAGAGAGAGAGAGAGAGAGAGAGAGAGAGAGAGAGAGAGAGAGAGAGAGACATACTGATAAAAGAAAATCTGTAGATGTATAGATGTCAAAGTGAGTGTTTTAAGTATCAATTTCACTCATTATTGCTCTACCAGGCATTCACTAAAATGAGACGCAATGAAAAACGCAATTCCGAATTTCTGAAAAGATTCTACATAAGTCAGTTACCGCATATATTGCCCACTTATTTTGCATACAACACAGTCCTCTTGTCAGGATGCCACATGCGAATGCAGAATACATCATGTCAGTTTCTAAGAACTAAATATAAGATTTTTATTCACAATCATGCACGGATCTATACTTGTTGCGGGACCGAGGCAACGCAACCGTGAAGTTGTCCGTTTTTCCATTCAACTTTTTAAAATACACACATTGGAAAAAGCAGAGGAACAACTAATGCGCGATAAAAGTATTTCTGAAAACAGTTCACAAGAGAAAATCATGGCACGGGAAATTAACTGCATTTTTTTCTTTATTCTTCTCTCTTTCCCATCTTTTTAAAATACACAGCGTAGGGTTGTTGTTGAATAGAATTTGCAACATGTGTGGTGGTTAAGTAGGCTTACCTTGAAAATGTAAATGTTACGCCTGGGTTGGGATTAAGCAGAACGGAACAAATGCAAATCCAAATATGCACAATATTTATCAGTTTGTGTTAACATTTTACATAAAACTCTGAAACGTATAAGGCTGTGCTGTTATTATTATCAGTACTTTCAAACGGCGTATTGTTTATATCACACCAGTGGAATTATAATTTCTTTTTTACGGCAATATTAAGCAATCAGTCCCTAGAAGCTGGGGAATGTAGAGTCAACGGTGTTTTAGGTACAAGCAAACCACCACATCCAACCTTTTCCTGAAGGCACTATTGAAGTATCACTTTTCCCCCGTCTTTTTGCATTTCCTTATGAACTTTCCGTATGCAAATGGACTAACCCCATCAAAATACCCAGGCAGCAAACACAGTGTCCATGCTAACACACATGGCGCCATCCGAGTGGGGTCCCGGGAATCACACGAATATTCTCATGCGTACCATTTTATTCTAAAGAAATATTCTTATGTATATTGTACATAGAAATATTCTAGAATATGAACTTATGTTTATATTATCTCACTCTAACTAATTTACCAATAAAAAACGTTCTAGATGTATAGATCCTCCGTAGCATAAGATCAAGACGGAAATTAGTCACACGGAAATGGTCGCTTTTTGCATTGCGGTTTCATGCAGAAAGCTTCAAATGCACGTCGAAATGCAATGTGGGAATGCAAAAAATGACGAAAGGAGTGCTAATGAGATAGAGATTTGACAATAGTATTATACCCGTTGGATGATTCATACTTTTGGAACGACTTATCGCTTAGCACTGACCGAGGAACTGGTAGACGAGGCGCTTCCCCGCAGAGGCTTGTGCTGTGTCGTCTTCATCAACAAAAAGGAGAAATGTCAACTTATGATTAGGCAGAGGACTACATGAAAAAAAAAGAAAAAAAAATACATATCATAGCAAATAACCAGGGAAATACTTTGATTATTGATGATAATCAGATAAGGCTATGTCACGGCCGAGGTCTGAAACGAGGGAAAAGGTAGAATTTATTATACTCAGTGAATC
>NC_051403.1:11111003-11113503 GCF_015228065.2 Penaeus monodon | reverse complement strand
AGATCTGGGTCCTGCCTTAAATTGTTACGACCAACAAATCAACGTCTATTAGGCAAATTTCCTGCACCAACTCAGCCTTTAAGCCCGCTATCCGTTGTTACTCTAAGCGCCGCACCAAACGACCCTGACACTATCCTTTTCACTCTCCTGGTATATATATATATATATATATATATATATATATATATATATATATATATATATATGTATATATATATATGTATATAATATATATATATATATATATATATATATATATATATATATATATATATATATATATATATATACATACACACACACACACAAATATATATATATATATATATATATATATATATATATATATATATATATATATATATATATATATATATATATATACACACAAACACACACACACACACACACACACAACACACACAACACACACACACACACACACACACACACACACACACACACACATATATATATATACACACGCACATTTATCCACACACACATACACATACACACACACACACACACACACACACACACACACACACACACAAGTGCTGTATAGACAAGGTACAAAATCCCCAAAAAGGGCGGAGTACAAAAATTCCCAAGAGATTTTCCTGAGTCACATAATCTCTTGCACGCGTCAACAAACGGAACTTTATTATTCGTCATGAGTTTCCTGCACTATCTATTACAATGGCTTTACCCTCTCTCTCTTTTCTCTCTCTATATATATCTATAGTATATATCTATCTCTCCATCCCCCCCCCTCTCTCTCTCTTTCTGTCCCACAGAAATCAGTAAATTGATAAGGATATTTTTTTTCTATAACTTTACTTCCACTATTATCTTCTCAATAAGTAGTGTTTGTTGCTATATTTTCATAATAAAAAAACGGTTGGGATTTTGTGCCTTGCACTAGAGCAAAGGCATTGGAGATTATTTAGGAAAGGATACAGTGTTTAACCCAGTCAACAACTGGGGTGTTCATGAAAGTTATTGCAACTCTTTAGATATCTACGGGGAAAATAATGAAAAGAAACAAATGAAGTTAAGCTATCTGTTGTTTTTCAAGAATTTTCTTAAGATTATGCTCTGGTTTTTGGGCTTAATTCTTATGGTGTTTGGGGAATGGACTAGATTATGGTGTTGCGTGGAGGTTACTAGGCCATTGTGTCGAAATTGTTGTTTCTACTTTAACAGTGAGGTAAGGCCTATCCTGAAGTTTGAGAAAGAATGACATTATTGTTATCAGCCTCGAGGGTTAATACGATTAGAAAA
Organism: Penaeus monodon; assembly: GCF_015228065.2. NCBI lineage: Eukaryota > Metazoa > Arthropoda > Malacostraca > Decapoda > Penaeidae > Penaeus > Penaeus monodon. The sequence goes on along the minus strand of NC_051403.1, from coordinate 11,112,216 downwards.
TTTGACTTTATACATTGCCTAAAAACAAACTTTTTAATAAATGTTAACACCAATACATGGCCCATCGATGGCTTAATTGTTGAACATTGCAAAGTTATGAATATATTAGTTTGTCCTTTATGTGCGACGGCAGAGATTACTAAAAATGATAACGCTGAAAAAAAGAAAAAAGAGAAAGAGAGAAAAAACATTTGGTTCTACATTTCACAAGAGGAGCGTCCTGTTTATAGACAGTCTTATACTAAACCAGCCTTTATCACATCGCTACTATAATGATGTGAGTCGTGGATGAATGTAAACATTTTGTATTGGTATATTACACAAGTATTTAATGATATTAAGCTTATATTCAAACTACTTAATTGGTCTACAAAAGAAACGTTTAGGATCATTGTTTCAATACTAGTGAAAAAGTTATCGTACGTAAAATATAAATGTTGATGGAAAATATACCTATTATAATTTTCAGTTATAGCACATTGAAATGCAACGTGATGCTTATAAGTACATATTGTTTTAGTCCTTATAGTCTATACCTGAAATGTATTATATATTCATTAACATTGTATAATATTCATACCATAATGAACCAAGTTTTTTCGTGCATAAAATCTACATTGGAAGAGGATTAACGGCATGCGTGAAATAGAAACTGCACGATTTACAAGATCTGGATATAAACTTGCAGCAGAAACAGGAGAAGAGAACGTATTCCTGTCTCCCATTGGATAAAAAAAAAAGGTTATGTATCCTGTCTTACGATACATTTAAAAAATCGCTATAGGACACATAACTAAATAAACTAAAGATTTACTAAGTTTAAGACATTCGATTTTTAAATGAGTTATATCTCAGTTATATCTGCTTTGTTAACTTATCTTAATTGCTGAAGATTATTTGAGTTAGAATGTATGTATTTCATTTTGATGTTATTAAGAGGAGCCACGATATGGACACCTACTCTAAGAGGAATGAGCTACGAAGATGAAATACAGAAAATAGAAATGACTACCTTGGACGAAAGAAGGAAAAGGTGTCACGTGATTATGCTGTTCAGCTATATTACAGGAAGAATAAAGTTAGATAGATGACATAATTCTGACATGTGATGAATATAATTATTAGATGATAAATAAAGTTAGATAAAGTTAGATAGATGACATAATTCTGACATATGATGAATATAAAAGATGACATAATTCTGAACACAAGG
>NC_051403.1:11096003-11103503 GCF_015228065.2 Penaeus monodon | reverse complement strand
ATGAACATGTAAATAAATAGATGACCGAATGAATGAAAAATTATATGATAAAAACGATATTTCCGTCACTCAGAAATACTACAAAGATAAACTTTATTTTAAATTCTCCTAGTTCAAACCCTCAACTAAAGTTAACATAGTGGGTTTTTAATATGCTGATTCATCTAATTAATTCATATCTAGACAAATAATCAAAGTTTTTATCTTCCTAACCAACGCAAACTTGAGTAAATCTGCAACCACTGCTATACACATTAATAGGTTTATAAACAAGGTTCCCCAGGGACAAAGAGTCAAAAACCTTCAACTTGTTCATTTAATCTAGTTATCAACTAATATACATATTGAGAAGTTCATCTAATATGTAGTAATTTTCCACTTTGCTATAAAGCATCCTTAAACAAAATTTCAAACATAAAGGATTCTTGATAATTAAGTTCTAATTAACGTTTACAATGTCTGTATTGAATTACTCTTTGTAAAAAGCACTATGCGTTCTTTGCATGTAACGTGTTTCTCCACCAAAACCTGTAACTAGATTAGGGATATATGAACTCTTCTAGTAAAACATCAACATTTTATGTAATTACCCCAAAGTAAAAAGAAACACGAATAAAATACAAGAATACCCACCATTTAATTGCAGTCATAACTTTAATGGTTCTCCTCCCCCCCCCCTTACTCATACCCTTAGTTCCCACGGTACCCTGGACTCTACTGGTCCTACTGGCGTCCAGAACAGAACACCGACGAAGTGCCAGAGCAAGCAATTCCGACCCTTACCGTCAGGCTAATGGCCATTCCCCTCTACTTATCTCGACTTCCCACGGTACCCTGGACCCTACTGGTAATCGCCTGTGCCAACACTGACCTGCGCCCAGAACGTAATGACAAAGGCAAAGTGCCCCCAGAGCAAGCGATTCCGACCCTTACCGCCAAATACTTTATAATTACAAGTGAACTTATATCTTGATTATACTCAAAATGTTTGTAAAAAAATCCTTATTCTTAATCATTATGTTTGCAATCATTATTATTGACGATATTGTAGTTACCTGATGTTTACGATTTAATTGTACTGACATATCCAGTGTCCGCGACCCGACATGTGACCACAGAACCCATACACTGCCTTAAAACAAACTCTGTACTGACATTTTTCCACCAAAACCATTGTTGCCATATTCTATGTTTAGCGAATATTTTGTGAACCCCTCAAAAACTGAGAGAGCCGAAGACGCTCTGCCTCCAGCGTCGGCTCGGTCAACACCTCTAGCTCCCGCAGCTCTGATCTAGAATAAACAGAAGAACTCTGCCGATATTTTATTCGCCCATCAGTCGTAACCATTACACTGGTGGCTTGCTAAGTGGGATATCGCACACATACCACAAATCCGTAGAGAATTCGAAGAGACTGCTGGCTACTTCAAGTCCGAACTTCCCTGCCTGCCAAATTAAGGTGAGTTGCTTATCTTGTACAGTTTACCTCGTTGGTTAGGAATTATCAGTGAAGTGAAGTGTTTCCCTCTCGTTGTTCTTTGCAGTCTCCCCGCACAGAAAACGAGATTTCCCCTCAGCCAGTCTCTCGCTCACCACTCGCGCCACGCACACGCAAACTCACTCGGAGTTACTTAATTCACACCCTTAGATTACTCTCTTCCATTTTTCTTTTTATTTGAAGTGTATGTCTTCTGTATCACCCAGCGACCGAGTACTACGTAGTAAACGAACTAATTCAGACTTATTAGACACTGACCGACGATTGTTCTCCTCTACTCCTCCCTCACCGCTCAACTCCGTCACTCTACTCTCCCCTCACGCTACACCTGTGCTCACTCGCCTCTCACTCCTCCAACTATGCCTTCTGACGCCGCTACCCCTGTTCCTCCTACTCCTACTGACTCTACTCCTCGCCTCCAACCACTCTCGACCATAGTTCGTTTTGATGGCTCTGACAAGATTACTGTAGACGCTATGCTCCGCGAGACTGAGGAATATGTGGCTGCCACGTATCCCGCACTCTCCAATCGGAATTCCTCTGAATTTAGTGAACGTTGCTTGCAACATGTGTTGCAGCGTCTCGACCAGACGTCTATTCCTGTAAGACAAGTCCTGACCGCTTTTGAAATGAGTAAGAACCGTACATGGGATGATTTTAAGACCGACTTCCGACTGATATTCGCTACGAAGGATGTTCCCCAATCCTACACACTGCACGTATGTTTAACCTGAGACCTTCCTCTTTCTCACCCATTGACCTGCATCTTCTAGGTGCAAATGTTCGGTCAGCATTCGACCGAATAACGTGCGCTCTTCGTGGTTCCTCTAATTTCTCTTATTTCAAGCCAATTGCAGACGCAATAGACGCGAACTATAATGTCTTCCAAACCTATTTCACCCTCTGCACCTTCTTTTCTGCTTTACCTCACGGCCAACAGGAAACTGTCCTTGATAAAATGCAACTCCCTAAAATGGCAAGGGACGTGCCCAATGCATTCCTGAAAGCCTATACACAGTCCCCTAATTACATGCCTGCTAGTGCATCCGCAGCCCAGGTCTTGGCAACAGGAGTACAACAACCGCGTCAGCCGCAGAATTCTCGTCAGCTGCAGTTTTCTCGTCAGCCGCAGCCTTCTCGCCAGTCGCAGCCCCCTCGTCAGCGTCAACCCTCACCTGCGAACGCACGATATCCGGCCACACAGCAGACGTCTAGCCAGCCCCGCAGGACGACAAAGGACTTCACTTGGGTTCCTCAAAATGGTATCTGCTGGCGTTGTCTTCGTTCAGGGCACCACTCTAGGGAATGTAATAGTAGCCCTTTCTGTCCTTACCATAATCTAGAAGGTCATATGTGGCATGCTTGCAGAGGATTCCCTCATCTTGTTAAGAAAACCAAAGACGCAATGAGATCCCAGAATAATCCTCTGCAAACTAACTCGCATTTTTTAGAAGCCACGCCCCTACTACAGGAACCTTGCTCACCGCAACCGTCAGAACTGTAGACGACATCATTGCGGGCGACGCACCTCTCCTTCCTGCAGCCTTTGAAGGACGACCAGCATACTTCTTCGTTGACAGCGGTAGTGCCGTCAGCCTCGCCCCTCTCTCAACGCTCGTGGATTTCGACGTCCTTGCCCCAGTCCGCCCTTCAAAGTGGTGCGTACGAGCCGCAAGTGGAACTTCCCTCAAGGTCATGGGAGAAGTTAAGCTCGACATTACCCTCTCCGGTAAGACGTACTCATTTCCATTCGTTGTCGTAGATGATGCTCATCTCCCAGGTGACCTCTTGTTAGGTTATAATTTCATGCACAAGGCCGAAATTCATCAACAACCTGACAGAGATACCGTCACTCACCAAGGTAACGTCTATCGTCTCACCACGCCGAGTTCTGTTTGGCATTCCTCTTCTAACTCTGCTAATATTGCAGCTGCCACGACTCTATCGCAACTCCCCGCAGTCGACCCGACGCCGGACGACTCGTCGAAGGACTACCAAACTCGTCGCTCGTCCTTTGCCACGAACGCCTCTACACAGGATCTTCAGAATCGCTGCAATACCACTTCGACGACACCGATCGCCAAGTCTTCCACGGTAACAGGTTCCTCCTCATTCTCCTGGGCGCCCCAGACGGACACGCCCGCCTGCATTGTCTCCTCAAATCTCACGCTTCCCCCTTTCACAGACTCGATGGTTCCCGTGCGTGTCACATCTACGGATGGGACGGCGCTTGTCACACCTGACTGCATCCGTGTGAAGGGACTCTGTGCTCTCCCCGCGATCTACGAGGTAGCCAACGGAAAGAGTGCGTTGCGCCTGATCAACGCAACCTGCACTCCTGTTCGCCTGCGTCGTGGGACACGAGTGTGCGACTGTGAGGTCACTGATCTCCCTGTCGTTGAAGTAGAGCCCCCCATCGCACCTGTTTGCAACACGTCAGCTACTACGGACGCCCCTGATGCACCCGGACCTGAAGAGACTCTGTGCGAGTTCCCGCCTATGGACTTCACAGAAGGAGAAGATGTTCTGCGACGACTACTGAAGGAGTTCCCCTCCTTACTTCCAACCAAGGACCGCCCCTTGGGACGCACCAATGTACTCCGACATCGCATCGACCTCATCCCAGGTACGAAGCCCATTTACATACCTTCTTACCGTATCCCTCACAGCCGCCGAGCTGCCTTCAAAGAGGCTACCGACGCCTTACTTGCCCAAGGCATCATCGAACCTTCTCAGTCACCGTGGTCAGCACCGATGCTCCTCGTACCCAAAAAGGATGGATCTCTGCGCCCCGTCATCGACTACCGCCGCTTGAACGCAGCCACCGTCCCTGACCGCTACCCCATACCGTCGATACGCACACTTCTCCAAGAAGTAGGTGAGGGTCATGCTATCTTTTCGTCGATAGACTTAGCACATGGATTCCTTCAAATCGAGATGGATCCATCTTCAAAGGACCTCACCGCCTTTCTACTCCACATGGACATTTTGCTTTCACTAGAATGCCCTTTGGTCTTAGGAATTCGCCTATTACCTTCTCGAGATTAATGTCACTGATTATGCAAGGCTTGATTGGTGATGTAGCCTTCCTCTACTTAGATGACTTACTAATCGCCTCCAAGAACATTGCAGACCACGAATATAAGTTGAAATTAGTCTTCCAACGCCTTGCCGACGCGAATCTGACTATAAACGTCAAGAAATGCCAGTTCTTCCGCAGACAAACCGAGTATCTGGGCCACACCGTCGACTCACCGGTCTACGCCCCAACGACAAAAAGGTACGGGACGTACAGAATTTCCCGGTGCCGTCATCAGTCACTCAGGTAAAATCCTTCCTTGGTCTAGCAGGATTTTATCGCCCCTTCATCGAGAAGTTCGGGATCGTCGCCGAACCTCTGACTCGTCTCCTGAGGAAAGACACTCCGTTCGCCTGGTCCAGCGAACAGCAACAAGCATTCGAAGCTCTCAAGCAACGCCTCACCGAAGCTCCAGTTCTTTCATTCCCCGACTTTAATGAGACTTTCTATCTCGCCACAGATGCTTCGTCAATAGGGCTAGGAGCCGCCCTTATGCAACGCCACGATGGACGCTACAAACCCATCGCCTTCGCCAGTCGAAATTGAACCAAGCCGAGAGAAATTACTCCGTCACTGACCTCGAGGCCCTCGCCGTCGTCTGGGCTCTCAAGCACTTCAGAGAAATCATTTTAGGTTACGATGTCCACGTTCTAACTGATCATCGCCCACTTAAGTATATTCTCACAGATTCAAGACACGTCAAAGGTCGTCAAGCCAGATGGGTTGACACGCTTCTGGAGTTTAACCCCAAGATTGACTACACGCCCGGCTCAGCTAACAAGGTGGCGGACGCGCTATCACGTAATGTGTCAGTCAATCACCTTTCTGTCCTCAGCCCCTTCGAACTCCAGGCAAAGCAACGTGACGACCCACTGTACGCAGATATCATCGCCTACCTCGAGGATAACACTAAGCTTCCGCCGACGAATCGAAACCTCCCCATCGAAGAGCTCTACCTCCGGGACGGCCTGCTCTTCCGGAAATCAGCTCCTAAGAAACTGCGTGGATCCAAACAACGCCGAACGTACCACCAACTGGTCATCCCCGAAGTCCTTGTCCCCACGGTGCTCAAGCTACTCCACGATTCTCATACTTCGGGACATCAAGGTATTTTCAAAACTTTGCAGCTGGCTCGCTCTCGTTATTATTTCCCCAGACTTGGTCCACGAGTTATCGGTCACATCAAAAGCTGCCAGATCTGCCCCCTCTACAAAGGTCACACCGCCGCCCCAGCGCCTGCACTCACTTACGACATACCAGAACGACCCTTCGTCAGAACCACAGGCAAATGGCCTCGTCGAAAGACTCAACAGAACGATCCTGAACGTCCTCAGAACCTCCATCAACGCACAAGACAATGAGTGGGACCTGTGGATTCCCATCACTCAGGCTGCCGTCAACAGCACCTTCCACTCCTCCCTAGGTGACATCCCCAATTACGTCGTGTACGGAGACGACCAGCGTCTCCCCTACGAACTCCTGCAACAGCGCCCTACTCCCGTCTACGGAGACGACTACGCGAAGATTTTGATCGCCCGAAAGCAAGAAGCCTACCGCATCGCCCGCGAGCACTTGCGCGTAGAAAGGGACCGCATCATCGCTCAGCAACACAAGCTAGCCCGACGGAAGGAGATCGCCGACGGCGTCCTCGTCTTCCATCGTGTATCAGATAAGTCCTCTCCTATGCCTAAACTTGCTCCAGACTTCGAAGGACCATTACGAGTTCTAAAGGTACGACATAACAAAGCTCTGTGCCAAAATCTCATTACCTGCAGTCAAGCCTGGTATCACTTTGATACGCTCAAACTAGCCAGCACACACTACGAGGATGAATTCAACCGACAACGTTCCCTCACCAGTCTCACCCCCACAGATATTGTCTCCTGATTCTACACCTGCTACTTCGTTGCCACTGTCTTCCCCAGAGTGCAACTCCCTTGGTCTTCCGCGGACGCCATCAGCCCAAAGATGACAAAGACGTCTATCCGGAGACCCGCTCAGCTATGGGTCACACCGCACCCACTCCACCTATTGCCAACCGCGCGCCACGCAGGGACCGAGTCTCCCTGCATCCCCGCTGTCGACACTTCGCCCTCAGCTCATCCACTGCAGCAGGATCGAGGACGATCCTGATTAGGTGGCCGGGCGGTTTAATGGTTCTCCTTCCCCCCCCCCTTACTCATACCCTTAGTTCCCACGGTACCCTGGACTCTACTGGTTATCGCCTGCACCGACGTTGACCTGCGTCCAGAACAGAACACCGACGAAGTGCCAGAGCAAGCAATTCCGACCCTTACCGTCAGGCTAATGGCCATTCCCCTCTACTTATCTCGACTTCCCACGGTACCCTGGACCCTACTGGTAATCGCCTGTGCCAACACTGACCTGCGCCCAGAACGTAATGACAAAGGCAAAGTGCCCCCAGAGCAAGCGATTCCGACCCTTACCGCCAAATACTTTATAATTACAAGTGAACTTATATCTTGATTATACTCAAAATGTTTGTAAAAAAATCCTTATTCTTAATCATTATGTTTGCAATCATTATTATTGACGATATTGTAGTTACCTGATGTTTACGATTTAATTGTACTGACATATCCAGTGTCCGCGACCCGACATGTGACCACAGAACCCATACACTGCCTTAAAACAGAAACTCTGTACTGACATTTTCCCACCAAAACCATTGTTGCCATATTCTATGTTTAGCGAATATTTTGTGAACCCGTCAAAAACTGAGAGAGCCGAAGACACTCTGCCTCCAGCGTCGGCTCGGTCAACACCTCTAGCTCCCGCAGCTCTGATCTAGAATAAACAGAAGAACTCTGCCGATATTTTATTCGCCCATCAGTCGTAACCATTACAATAACTCTGGAATACACGCTTTTTGTTCGTCATGTCCAAAGGATAATCAATACCG
>NC_051403.1:11086003-11091003 GCF_015228065.2 Penaeus monodon | reverse complement strand
GATGTTATCTTGTTGTATTATTCTTCATATCAAACTTTAGCCCCAGGCCAAAGTAAAGCCCCAGCAACCTAAGTTTTAGCTTCACACGTATTTATGTTCAAAGCTTTATTCAGGAAGAAGGCATGCTTTGCTCAAACACAAATGACTTTGTTCCACCCATCCTTTGTCATTCCTCCAACCCCGATGTTGCCGGCCTGTTTTTCTTCATGTGGTCCAAGTTTTAGCTCCCTAGGGTGACAGGGGACTGACTACATAAACACACAGCAAGCTTTATTTATGTGATGCAAATAAGTGAATAGATAAAAAAAAATAAATGAAAAATAAAACACATTTATGTATAGAATTCACACACACGCACACGTTCATACACATATATTTCAATTTAGAAATGAACGGGTTTCGTATATATGTACGATTACTAATAAAGAAATATCCCTTACACCTACAATCACAGATCAGAAATATATTCCTTGTAACTGCAGAGTTCAAGAGATGATACACACTTAAACTTTGTTCCACCCACTCTTTACCACACCCTCTATCCTGGTGTCACCCTGTCTATTTTATTCCTCATGTTCAAGTTTTCAGCTCCCAAGGTCACAGAGGACTGAATGCATACGGACTAACACACACATATGTATACATGTATATATACACATAAATAACAGTAAAATATAGCTTTCTTTCTAAAGGAACTTCAGTATGTCAGCAACCGGACTTTTGCTGTTGGGAGTGGTGGCGGCGGTGGGCGGGGCCAACGTGTTCCCTGAGCCACGCCTGGAGACGCTACCCTGCGGAACGACTACCATGAACCCCGGCGAGCGAGTGGCCATCCAGTCGCCCAACTTCCCCCAAAACTATGATACGGACTACAGGTGATTCCTTGCTCATACTATCTCGTATCAAACAGGCCTCGTTAAATGGGTCAGTATACGCAGTTTACTATATATTTCATGTATATGCCGACAGGTGCCAGTACGAGATCACGTGCAACCCCATGGAGTCTACCTACCTGGAGTTCATCTGTCCTACCTTCGAACTGGAATCGTCCACCGACTGCCTCAATGACCGCCTGGTGGTGACTTACCATGGCTCTCGCGAAGAGTAAGTTATTTGGGCCTAATGCCTAAGGAAATTCGTGGCTTTATTTCGTTTCCTCGAATCAGTTTATTTACTTTAATTTTCTTGCGCAGAAAATGCGGCACCGACAGTCCCGACGGAACCATCACCTCCGACGGGTGGACGCGCCTCACCTTCGCCAGCAACGCCGCCACCACCGCCCCTGGCTTCCGCTGTTACATCTGGTGTCGCGAACAGACCACCACGACCTCCACCACCACTTCAACGACAACCACATCTACCACTACTACTACCCCAACTACCACTACAACACCTACACCCACAACCCCCACCACAACTACGCCAACTACCACCACACCAACTACAACACCGACCACTCCAGTCTGCTAGATTGCATTACGTAATGTTACATTGCCATTAATACAACTGCAATCGTGATCAGTAACAACTAAGAGCAAAAATATTTACCTCTGCGATGCATGCAACTACTACTTTGCAAGATCACTTCGCATAAATCCAAGATAAACATATTTAACAAACTTACTGTCATATATATTTACTGGAATGGAAGCATCTCCAATAAAATATGATATATATGGCCTTTGTTTATATGAATTCCCTCTTTAATAATGTAGTCATTTGCAAACTTATCGACTAATGTGCAAATAAGATTAGCTGAAAAATACGCCTAATCGCTCAGAAAAGAAAGAAAGAAAGAAAGGAAGAAAGAAAGAAAGAAAGAAAAAAAGAAAGAAAAAAAAAACGAGAAAGTATAAGAAAAAAAATTCAAATGAAAAACCGAAAAGCAAAAAGAAAATATATTATGTGCTCATATAGTCACAGCTACCGCTGTGTACAATGACCAAAGGTAAGACACCCTTTGCTACGTGAAAAAATGCAGCAAATGATAAATTACCGCAAAAGGTATAATTCTTAGTAATTTTATGAATTTGAACTAAAAGACTAAGATTTTTTTCCATTACTTGCATTACTCAGTACCCTGTTTAGCAGATGAAATTCTAAGCGGATGAACCAAATTAGGTCTATTTAAGATAGATTATCCGCACTTTCGACATTCAAAGAAAATGAAAGTATCTCATGGGTTGTAGAAAATGTAAAGTAAAAAGGGGACACTATTTCCTTACATCAAGGATGTCTTCCTATCAAGATACGGTTGACGAAGAAGGAACTGTAAACAAGGCCAATACCCCCCTCAAAAAAAAAAAAAAAAAAAAAAAAAACTGAATAAAGGATAGTAACATATGACAATGCAAAGGCAGTAGTTGTCCCCAAGTATCTGCACCTTCAATCATGCAAATGAAACTTTGGCAGGTTCTTTTTCATTAAGAGAATTTTAGGCAGTTTGAGTAACTGTTGCATTATTTTAATCGCATCAAAAGGTGATGTTTCTCCACCAGCCTCCATATGAAGGCCTTTGCAGCGTGGAGGGTTCATAGGGGTCTGAAAGTGCAAAAGAGGGTATGAGGTTTGTACAAGCAATTTCAGAGCCAGCCAACCGTGCAAAACATTGCAAGACCTTGTGTTTTCTTTAGGCATTTTGTTTCCACGCTTCATCAGCAGAGTAGGAGAGGAAAGTGTGTTAGACAGACAAATGGAGAGATAGAGATAACATGACTGCGTTTTGTTTTAACCAGTAAATAGTTACCATTCGTATACAGGAAGAAGAATTTCTAGTAATCTGATGAGTGTCCGGTCGCAGTCGGGAGAGGAAGCAAGACTTGCATAATTATGACGGTTATATATGTGTAAACATGAGTGAAATAACAGTTTATATGAAACGACGCAAATGTTAAATGAATATGGAGTACAAGCATAACTGAAAATACATTAGAAGAGACACAAGCTTTACGATGAAACGTAAACAGAAATGCAAAGACAGATACCAGATAATAGCTCATTTTAAGCCTGAGATCACGTGTATTCGGTGTTGTAGTCCTGGGGAAGTTTGGCGACTGGATAGCCACTCGCTCGCCGGGGTTCATGGTGGTCGTTCCACAGGGAAGCGCGTCCACTATGGTCACTAACAAGTCCAGTTGCAGACATACTGATGTGTCTTTAGAAAATTGAGTAAAATAGATCTATTATTAGTAATCGCGTACATATCTATTGTTTAGTGGTAATATATCTATATATCTATCTATATCCATCTATTTATTTTTCTATCTTTATGTATATATATACAGATATGCATGCATTTAGACACACACACACACATACACACACCCATATATATATATATATATATATATATATATATATATATATATATATATATATATATATATATATAATCACACACGCACACACACATACACACACACACACATAGAGAGAGAGTGAGAGAGATTGGTAATAGGCATTAGGGGTACAGTTATAAGGATAGGTATTACTAAAAATACATACAGAAACGCGTATATACATAAATAAACACACACACTGCTAGACCAATGAGTGTATATATGTATATGTATATGTATATATATACATTAATACACATATATGTATGCATGTATATATATTACCTCATTTAGTTATGTATATATGTATCTGTTTATCAATATCTGTAAACAAACACATGCACACACATACACATACAAACATACACACATACACATACAAACACACACACACACACACGCATACACTCGTATGTGTTTATATACGTATATATATACATATATATATACATACATATATACACACACATATATATATATATATATATATATATATATATATATATATATATATATATATATATATATATATATATATATATATATATATATTATGTATTGAAATATTTGTTCATTATTATTACATCTTTGCAGCAGTCGCTTGCAGCATGATATCCTACGTAGCACATAAATGCATCAGAGAGACAATAGATAGAGAGAGAGAAGAGAGAGAGAGAGAGAGAGTAAAGGCCATTTGCATCTAAAAACCAAACATATTTCAAAAGGTTTTAATTGCCTTAATGCTTAAATGAAACTTCCTTATCAGCTCTTCGAAGTGAGTAAACAGACCTCCACATGACGGTAGTGCACATGTCGACCGCTAGATGGTTTTCAAGAGGTATATAAGGTGAAATTGTCCATCATTTAGCATGCTGGTTTGTCCCAGGACGGATCCACAGTTACGTAAGTTATACTTTAGCACTAAAAATGGCAGCTGCTTTCTTCATATTCATATGTTAACTTAAAGAAAGAGAGAAATAATTCCGTTATTGGCAAAGATTAAAACGGTTTACTGTATTTCAAGTACATATACCCACTCAAAACAGGTCTTAGCTTCAGTTACTAAGTAACATGTATATATATATATACATATATATATATATATATATATATATATATATATATATATATATAATATATATATATATATGCGCCTGCGCGTGTGTCTGCATGTACATTTATATGCGTCCGTGTGTGTTGAGGTAATAGGCATTAGACGTCCATTTGTTAATTATATACTTATTATCTCCTACTGCTTTTCTCTCTCCATGCACATACAGTTTAAATAAATAAATTATATATATATATATATATATATATATATATATATATATATATATATATATACTCACAAATATTTATCAATCTATATATCTATTTACACATATATATACACACATACATATATATACACACACACCAAGATAAGTAAATATACAAATATATATGTGTGTATATACACACACATATATATGTATATACATACACACTTATATATATATTATACATATACACACTTGATATCTAACTATAGGAATCTACACAAACAGATATATATGTATATATATATACACACATACGTTTGAAAATTATCTTTCTCTTTCTAAAGGCACTTCAGTATGTCAGCAACCGGACTTTTGCTGTTAGGCGTGGTGGCGGCGG
>NC_051403.1:11036003-11051003 GCF_015228065.2 Penaeus monodon | reverse complement strand
TAGAAATAATAATAATGATGAAATAATGACGATGATAATGATAATGAAGATAATGATAATGATAATAACAATAATAATGCTAGCAATAATTAAACATAATAAATATAACAATAGCAATTATAGCAACACTAATAATGATAATAATGATACCACTACCTCTACTTTTACTACTAACAATAATGATGATACAAAAATGAAAATAACAGTGAAATATAAAAATGATAATAATGATGATAGAATTATAATGATAATAGTAATAATAATGACAATAAGAACAATAATGATGATAATGTTAAATATGAGAATAATAATAGCAGCCACAATAATAGTCATGATGGTAATAATAATAATATGATAATGATAATAAAAAGATGATAATGTAACAATAATATCAATAACAACAATTCTGATAACATGGTGATGATATTGATAATGATAATAGTGATAATAATGAAAATAATAACAATGACAATGATAGAAGTAATAATGATAACATTAATGATAATGATAACAATAATAATGATGACAATAATGATACAAATAAAAAAGTGGTAGAATAATGATAATAATAATGATATTGATAAAATGAGTAATAATGATAATAATGATGATCTTGATAATATGAGTAATAATGACGATAATAATGGTATTGATAATATGAGTAATAATGATAATGGTAATGATAAAAGAATAATAAATAAAAAATAATAATAGCAGTTTATAATTAATATACTAATAATGATATTAACAATAATGATAATGTTGACAATAATAATAATGATAATAATAGCAACAATAATGATTATAGTAGTAGTAGCAATAGTAATAATGATGATAATGATAATAATGATGATAATGATGATGATAATATAATAATGATAATGAGGATGATAAAGATAAAGAAGATAATAATAACGATAATAATAATAATAAAAATAATAGTAAAAATGTTATAATAATAACAATAATAATAATATTAATTGTTCACGGAAATAACAATAATAGTAATACTACTAATAATGGTAATAACAATAACAGTTATCATGATTAATATATTTTCATTATCAATATCACTCCTTCCTATCACTACTACTACTATTATCAGTATCATTACCATCATCATTATCACTTTTATTACTAAGATCAATATCATTGTTACTATCGTTATTATTCGTAATAGTATAAATGTTATTAACATTATCATTATCAATAAAATCTTCATAATTTGCATTATTAGTATCATTATTGTCATTATTATTATCATTATCATTATTATTATTACAGTTATTATTATTATTATTATTATTATAATAATAATTATTATTATCATTATCATTGTTATTATTATCATTTTTATTATCATTATCATTGCTATTATTATGAGGATAGGAGTAACAGTAATTACATTATCATTACTATCATTATTGCTATTGCTGTAATTATTATTATTATTATCACTATTATTATTGTTATTTATTCATCATTATTATTATTATCATTTTTTATTATTATCATTATCTTTTTATTCATCGTTATCATTATTATTATCGTTATTATCATCATTATTAATATTATCATTATTATTATTGTTATTATAATAAAATAATAATAATAATAAAATTTTATTATTATTATTGTTATTATTACTATTATAATTGTCATTATCATTATTATTATTATCATTATCAGTTTCTCCATAACAACAGCAACAACAATAATGATAATGATGATAATTATGATAATAACAATAATGATAATAAGAAAAATCATAGTAATGACGATGGTAATGATATTGATGATAACAGAGTTAACAATGATAATGAAAATAATGAGACATGTAATTGTTATTCCTATTGTTATTATCATTTGTGTTATTCTAACTATTACCAACATCATTATTATCGTTATGATTATTATGGCTATTACTGTTGTCATTGATGTTATTGTCATTGATATTAATATTGTTATTATTGATATTATCATTATGAGTGATATCTTCATCATTATTATCATCATTATTAATTATTTATAATCAATATTGTTATGAATTTTATCATCTTTCTTATCAATATCATTATCTCTATCATTATTGTTATTTTTATTGTTATTATTACTATTATCATCATTATCATAATTATAATTCAGGTTATTACCATTATTGTTGTTATTTCTGTTATTATTATCATTATAATTATGGTTATGATGATGATAATAGGAGTAGTAATAATAATTATTATTATCATTATCATTATTACTATTAGCAAAAAAGGTAGTAGTGGTAGTATTATCATCAATATTATCATCATCATCATTAGTATCATTATCATAAGGATTACGATAATCATTATCACTAATATTATTATCATCCTTGTTGAATCATTATTATTATGATCGTGTTAATAGAACTGTTTTCATTATTATTATCATCATTATTTTGATTATAATTATCATTCCTATTACTATCATTATCATCTCTTTGATATTATTTTCATTATCATTAATTTGGTTATCATTATTACTTTATCACTGTCATTATAATCATTATTATTATAATCTTTATTATCATCATTGTTACTATTATTATTATTATTGTCAATATTATCATGATTTTAGTTACCAGTATTATTATTCTATGTAATTATTATCAAAGTCTATATTGTTATTCTTTCTGTTATTGTTATAATTATATTTATCATTATCATCATTGATACCTATATTGATATCTCTATCATCATTACCATCATTATTATTTTTGTTATTATTATTACTATAATAATAATAATAATAATAATAATAATAATAATAATAATAATGATGATGATAATGATAATAATAATAATGATAACAACAACAATAATAACAATGATAATAATAATAATACTATCTATCTGTACCTATATTGTCATTATTATTTATATTATCATTACTGTAATAATAATAACATTAACAATAATGATAATGACAGTGATAATAATGATAACAATAATGATAATGATAATAATAATAATAATAACAACAACAACAACAACAACAACAATAATAATAATAGTAATAGTAATAATAATATAGTAATAATAATGATAATGATAATAATAATAATAATAATGATAATAATAATGATAATTATTAGTGATCTTTATTATCATCGTTATACTGATTATTGAAATTTCTATTGCTATTATCATTACTATTATTATTATTATCATCATCACTGCATTATTATTAGCATTAGCATTACTGTTATAATTATAATTATTATTATTATCATCATTATCATTATTTTGCATATTTTTCTTATTATTATTGTTATCACTATTATTATCACTTTTGTTATTATTACTATCATTATTGTTTGTTATTATTATTATCATTGTTATTGTTATTATTGTTATCATTATCATTACTACTACTGATACTACTTTCATCATCATTTTTCATTAATATTATCCTAATCAGTATTACTAATGTTATTATTTTTATATCAGTTGTTAATGGGACCATTTTCATTATTATCATTGTTGCATTACAGTTATCATTATCACTATGAAGTGATTATAATATGATTATTATTTCCATCATAGTTGTAATATCATCATCTTTACTATCGTTATGATTAATATCAGCATTATTAAAATCACTACTGATATTATTCTCATTACTATTGTGATAATTATCATTGTAATTGTTATTGTGTCATGATATTATCATTATCGTTACTGTCGTTATTATTATTATCATCATCATTATTATTTTAAGTTTTACAATTAAACTTTGTCTATTTTCTGCCTGAAATTATTATCCATATGACTGCAGATTTCTTATCTTTCTGTATTTGCATAATACATAGGTAAACTTTGGCTCTAATCTTATTCCTTGTGACTGCTGACCTGAAGTTGATTTTTTTTCGGTGTAAAATGAGGTGATATTTTTTTAAAACTATAAACATTAACTATAAAAAATGACACACACGCAAACGCATATTACGAATCTATGAATCGTTATTGCAGTTATAATATATACTTTTTAAATTATCATTGTTATTACCATCACTCTTCTTCGATGCCAGTACACTGCACTGAAGTAGTGACACCGTCAGTTTACGCAAGTTTATGATTTAACACGTCTCTCCGACGGGGGAAGTTAGGAAGGAAGGTAGGAAGAGGAGAAGAAAAGGGGGATAGGTAGAAAGGGAGGGGAAGAGGGCTTAAAGAACAAAGGAAGATATGGATGGCAAAACAGACAGGAAACAGAAGGCACTCAAAGAGGAAAATGGGATGGCTAAGGGGAAAGGGAAGCGAAGGGAGTGAGGGGAATGGGAGAAGGAGGGAAGGGAATACGAGAGAGAAGGGGGAGGAGGGGGAGAGAGGAAGGGAGGGGAGGAGTGAATTTAAGGGGGAAATTTATTCATAATATCATCATTTCCATTCATGGTTATCATTGATATCACTTGTTTTTCAATATAATCATCGTTATTACTCACATGTCATTTATTTGTCTATCGTTATCCTCCCAGAATTACGAGTAGAAATTATGATAATGCAAAATGGTAGATTTATTAATTGTTTAATAAAGCTATTATCATTAGTCATACCAGCATTGATGCTATTATTAGTTGTGATATAATTGTCGATGGAAACAGCATTTGTATTACCAGTTTAATAATGTTAAGAAGATCCTTTGCTGTTTTAATTCTCATTTGCCCCATTGCTTATATTATCGCCGTTATCGTCATTAGCATTTTATATCAAAATCATCGCCTTTATTATATATTGCTGTAACCACAATTATTTTTTCTTTATCATTATCATAATTTTAACATAACCAAGAAGAACAAACACACACACACACACACACACACACACACACACACACACACACACACACACATACACACACACACGCAATGGAACTTGCCACTCCTCTTACTTCCATTATAAACGTCTCATTGCAACAGTCTAAGTGCCCATCACACTGGAAGACCGCATTTGTCACCGCCATCGGGAAAACCCCAAGCCCCGCCTCATTCGGCGAACTACGACCCATCACCATTACTCCGTTGCCCAGCCTGCTGTGTGAAAGCTTTGTTGCCGACTGGGCTTACCAGGACCTCGCGCCCAGCGTTGACACTCGGCAGTTCGGCAACATGCGCTCCTCTTCCACCACACACTGCCTCGTCAGCTTCCTCGACTTCGTCCACGCCCACCTCGACAAGCGCAAATCCTCCGTCACCAGCATCTTCATAGATTTCAAGAAAGCTTTCGACCTGGTGGACCACACTACGGTCATCTCAAAAGCATCAGCTTCCACGGACATCAGGGAGTGCCTCATCCCCTGGCTGGCAGACTTTCTCTCCAACAGGCAACAGGTCGTGCGCGTGCAGGGTCAAGTCTCCAGCCTTCTGCCACTCACGTGCGGAGTCCCCCAGGGGACTAGAATGGGCCCCCTATGCTTCCTAGTCATGATTAACGACGCTCTCCTTGATACCGAGCATCGTTGGAAATACGTGGATGACTCGACCATCGCCGCCGACATTGATAGTTCCTGCCCTGACCACTCTGCCATCCAGCGCACCCTGGACAACCTCCTCTCCTGGACCACCGCAAATCACGTCACCATCAATCGCCAAAAGTCAGTTGTGATGCAGTTCGACTTCTCCACCAACCCCGCCCCCTCGCCCATCCTCACGCTGGACAATCATCTGCTCGACGTAGTCCGTTCCACCAAGCTGCTCGGCGTCACCATCGACGATAAGCTCTCCTGGACGCAGCACGTCAGAGACATCGTGAGGTCTGCCTCGTACAGGCTTCACATGCTACGTCGCCTCAAGTCCCTTGGCGTTCCACTCCCGAAGCTTCAGAATATCTACAGGCTATTCATCCTGCCTAAATTGACCGACGCCTCCCCCGCCTGGTCCCCCACCCTCACCGCCACCCAGCTGCTACAACTTGAGAGGGTGCAGAAAAGGGCAGCCAAGATCATTCTCGGCCCTGTCTATACCAGCTATGACAGCGCCCTGGCTGCCCTAGGCCTCACCTCCCTCGCCACTCACTACTCAACCTCACTGCAGCAGTTTGGTCTAAAATTGCTGTGCCATCCATGCCACCGTGACCTGCTGCCCCCCGACGCGCCGCCGCCTCGCCGGGCCCTACGAGCCGCCAACAAACTGGTGCCCATCAGGGCCCGCACTGACCGCTACCACCGGAGCACAGTACCCACTCTAGTCCGACTCATCAACGAACACCAGTCCATATTTACTTGTCCAATCCTAGCTCACCTGATTTTTTACTTGGCTTTTGTTTATCTGTTTATTTTGTTGTTATTGATTGTTAGTTTACCTTGTTATGTGTTGTTTATATGTTTATGTATATATAGTTTGTCTCTCTATCTGTATTTCTATGTATATTTTCAGCCTCTGGCTGCATGAAAATCAATAAACCGATTATTATTATTATTATTATTACACACACACACACACACACACACACACACACACACACACACACACACACACACATATATATATATATATATATATATATATATATATATATATATATATATATATATATACTCGGTATACTGTTTGCACTGATAATGATGTTTGTGTTCCAACCACCATGCGAGAAGCTCCCATTTAACGCCCGAAATCATATTCCATGTGAGGAAAAACCTGAGGCCTTTACATTTCGATGTAAGGCATTCTACTCCTAGAATGATATTCCATGTGATTACGTTCTTGAAGCCATTTCATTATGGTGTAAAATGGGTTGATAATTGACAATATAGATATTAAGGAACGACACACACGCTCATATTATCACAAATCTATAAGAATCCTATTTTATTATTAGCATGTTATTATTATTATTATTATTATTATTATTATTTTATTGTTGTTATTATTATTGTTCTTATCATCATCATCATCATCATCATCATCATCATCATCATCATCATCATCATCATCATCATCATCATCATCATCATCATCATCATCATCATCATTATCATCATCATCCTCATCATTATCATCATTATTACTGTTATTAATATTATCATTATTATTTTCACCATCTACATTATTTTCATTATCATTATTAGCACACTGCACTGAAGTAGTTAGACCGTTAGTTCATGTATATTATGTATTATTTACATAACTATCCGAGGGGAGAGATTGAGGAGGAAGGCAGGAGGAGAAGGGGAGAGGAAGTAGGAGAAGAAAGGAGGGAGAGGGAGAACGGGAAGGAGGAGGAACTTAAAGAGAAAAGGGAGATGGAGAAGTAGAAACAAAGGTGACCCAAAAAGGAAAAGGGATGTATAAGGGAGAAGAGAAAGAGGGCATAAAGAAAAAAAAAGAGGAATGGGAGAGGTAGAGAAGGAGATGAAAGTGGCCGAAGAAGGTGGTTGGGGGGGGGGGTTAAGGAGGAAGAGGAGAGAGAAAAGAAGGAGGAGGAATAAAAGGTGGAAGAAAAGAAGGAAGAAGGAAAGAAAAGGGAGGCAGAAAAGAATAGGGAGGAAGAAAAGGGAGAAAAGAAGAAGAGGAAGGAAAGATGACGGAGGGAGAAAAGGAGGAGGAAGAGGAGGGAGAAAAGAAGAAGGAGAAAGAGGAGGGAGAAAGGAAGAACGAGGGAGAGGAGGGAGAAAAGAAGGAGGAACAGGAGGAAGAAAAGGAGGAGGTGGAGCAGGGAGAACAGAAGAAGTAGGAAGAAAAGAGAGGAGCAGATATGAGAGGAGGAGTGAATTTAGGGAGGATTTGTGAGTGAAAAGGTGTGGCAGAACGGGAAAGGGAAAGATAGAGGGAGAGGAGTACCACTTATTATTATTATTATTATTATTTTAATTATTATTATTATTATTATTATTATTATTATTATTGTTGTTGTTATTATATTATTATCATTATCATTATTATTATTATTATTATTATTATTTTTATTATTGTTATTATTATTATTATTATTATTATTATTATTATTATTATTATTATTATTATTATTATTATTATTATTATTATTATTGTTTCTTGGAGTTTCCATGGGTTACCGCAAGTAATAATGAAGATAGTGATAATCATTATAACAATAATAATGATGATAACGATAATTATAATGATAGAAATAATAATAATGATACTACTACTAAAAATAATGATAATTACGACAATCATGATTATAATAGTAATGATAATGATAATATGAACATTAATGGTAGTAATAATGATAACCATGATAACAGTTTTAATAACGCTGTTAATAATGCTTAACAGAATAATCCGCTTCACAGTTATTGTCTGAAATTATGAAGAGGAGGTTAAGCCTTAAAGATGAAGTTGCGAACTAAGGTTTTGTTTTGAAGCGAAGTGATTAGAAAAAAGAAAATAAAAAGAAGACAGTTTTGGATATCAGTTCGTCTTTGATTACAAAAACGATATGGGTAATTTTCGCATAGTCTAATGTAATTAATTTGTGTTATTTTTTTAAAGGCTATTTTCATATAGTGATTCCGTTATAGCGTTGTTCGATATCATCCTGATTCTATAGGTCGTTTTGTTTCTTTGTCGATTGTGAATATATGCATATTCATGAAATATATACTCCACGTGGGGTCAGGTCACTAGGTCCTATGAAAGCGTTAATTAGCATGGAGATATCTAAGAAAGCACTGCATATATTTTATCAACGTGTATATATTTACGCCATGAATATATAAATATTGATAAAATTTATTATTTCTTAGATATATCCATACTAATGATTAAGTCTCTCATATCGACATTTCTTCTTGATAAATTTTCTGTATCCATATTATAAGATTTTAATTTCTTTTAATTTTCATCTAAACACTATGTTCTTATGTCGTTCCTCGAACTTGAAGAGGAATTCCCTTGTATGCTGAGTGTGTGTGTTTTCTCAGAAGATACTACTCTGATGAATGAGTTGGTGGCTTAGCCTTGTCTTGCCTTGGTCATGTGCGTGTATCGTTCTCTGTCTGTGTGTCTCACTCTGTTTTTCTTTTTTCTTTCTATTCATTTCTCCTTTCCTGTGAGGGAGGGGGATAGGAGAGAGAGAGAGAGAGAGAGAGAGAGAGAGAGATAAAGAGAGAAAGTTGAGAAGAGAGAAGTTGAGAGAGAATGCAGGCGAAATTGATCTTGAGGCAGACCCCCAAGCCACTAATCACACCAGACAGGAGCAGCAGCACCCAGCCGGGACCTGACAAATCAAGGCAAACCGGGTGCATGGCCCATAGAGAGAACACTTCACGGCTGGAAGGGGTCTGGGAGCTCCAGACTGCGGTGCTGTCGTTGTCGTAAAGGGACGCCGAAGAAGATGAAAAAGGAGAAAGAAGAGAAGAATAAGAAGAAGAAAAATTTTATCTGATGAAAACGTTTTGCACAAAAGCACATATACAGTCAAAGGTCCATTACATCATTTCCTATTTGGAATTAGTCGATATCATATTGTTATTATAACAGTATCTCTCTCTTTCTCCCTCTCTCCTCAACACCCCTCTCTTTCTCTCTCTCTCTCTCTCTCCCTCTCTCTCTCCCTCCCTCCCTCTCTCTCTCTTCTATCACCTCCCTCTCTCTCTTTCTATTCTTTTTCTTCACCGTCTCCTTCAAAAGAAACACACAATTGCACCAGGGCCTTTTGTTACTCCTGCCTAGATATATGTGTCGCCTAAAATATACGAAACGGCAATCGCAAGAGAAGTTATAGCAGGGCGAAGCCGTAGCACAGATTTGCATTTGTTTTCATGAATGAAACCCTGAGAAAGGCAAAGAAGCACGTGTGTGTTTTATATTTATGTATATATTTGTACACACACACACACACACACACACACACACACACACACACACACAAGCACACATACACATATATACATACGCGTACACACACTCACGCACACACACAAACACACAAACACACATACACACAGACACACACAATAACACACACACACACACACACACACACACACACACACACACACACACACACACACATATATATATATATATATATATATATATATATATATATATATATATATATATATATATATATATATATATATATATATATACATACATATGCATATGCATACATATATATATATATATATGCATATATATATGTATAGTCATATATATATATATATATATATATATATATATATATATATATATATATATATATTTTTTTTTTTTTTTTTTTTTTTTTTTTTTTTTTTTTTTTTCAAAAAACATTCATTCCACAGAGGCCTGGACCGACCATATCGCGTCGGGCGCTGGGCACGAACTGAGGGTCATCCTCGGGCACGAGTAGTGAACGTCCACCGAACACGTGGCGTTGGGTGTCAGCTGCAGGAAGTATGGGGGTAGTTGCAGGAAATGTAGGGGGGATTATTATTATTATCATTATTATTATTATTATTATCATCATCATTATTATTGTTATTGTTATCATTATTATCATTATTGCTATTATCATTATTATCCCTTTTATTATTATTACTATTATTATTATTGTTATCATGAACATCCTCCTCCTCCTCATCATCATCATCATCATCACCATCATCATCATCATCATCATCATCAATATTATTATTATTATTATTATTATTATTATTATTATTATTAATATGATTATCATTATCATTATTGTCATCATTGTTGTCCTTGTTTTTCTTTCTGTTGCTGCTGTTGTTTTTGTTGTAATTGTTATTACAATTGTTACTGTTATTATTACTATTATTATTCTTATTTTGTTATTACTACCATTATCATTATCATTCTTATTTTGTTATTACTATCATTATCATTATTATCACTGATAATTTCTTCAGTTTTATTATAAGCATCGTTCTATCACGATCATTAATTATTTACTTATTAAAATAATTATCATTAATATGATCAATGCTCGTTTCTTAAAATATGATCGCTATCATTTTTATCGTCACTACCTTTATCATTATTATTACCGTTGTGATTATTTACAAAATCACCCATCATCAATAATCACAAAACCTTACAGATTTAGAAATAATGTTAGGAAAACACTTTAATTATTATCATTATCATTATTATCATCAGCATTTTTCCTTCATTATCTTCTTTTGAATACATTTTAGTATCAATGTTATTAGCAACTATCATTATCATTGCAGTTACTATTTTCTTATCAACGAGACCTTTATTATTATCACTATATTGTTGTTACCTCTGTTAACATCTTTATTGTTATTATCATCATCGTTATCTTATCAGTATCATTATTATTACTATTTTCATAATTAACACCATTGGTATAGCAACTTATACAATTTCTTCATGTTTACTTATCTATCTTATCAATAGTTATCAGCTTATCTGTTTTGAATACGTTTCTTCTTTTTCCTTTGTCTTCTTCTTCCTCTCCTCTTCACTCCGTTTCTCCTTCGTCTTGTATTTTATCAGTTTTTCCGTTTCTCTCTTTTCATCTTTTCCATTTATTCCTTTTCTTACTTAATTTTCACTTTCTCTTGTGTGTGTATTTCGCCTTTTCTTCCTTTTTGCTTAATTCATTAAAACTTTAATTATTCTTGCTATTTATCATTATCATTATGATCACTATCATTATTATAATTGTTGCGATTATTATTACTATAATTGTTTCAATTACTATAAAGATATAATTGTTGCAATTGTTGCTATTATTGTTGAAAGCATTATTGTCATTATAATTATTGTAATTATCATCATAATTACTATAATAATTATAACTGTTGCAAATGTTGTTATTATTGTTGGAATTATTATTATTATCATAATTATTGTAATTATGATCATAATTGCAATAGTATTGTTTTTGTTATCTTTTTGGTGTTATCTATATTGCCTCTGTTATCATTATCAACACTTTCGTTATTAAATTTGTCTTATGATACAAGTAACGATAATTCTTATTTCTTTTATCGTTAATATTATCATGATTTCCATAATAACAAATTTAGTCATTACCATTATCATTATCATTACAGTTTTCATTATGAGCATCGTCGTTACTATTACGATTATTAATAACCTAATTATCAAGAGCTGCATCATTATCATAGTCATTTATCAACACTATTATTATTGGCACAATATTGTTATTACCATAATTTATATCATTAATGCTATTTTTGGTAACATTATCATCGTATCAGTTATTATTACTTTTTTTCATAATGAATACCATTACTACTACTACTACTACTACCATCGTTAGTGTCTACTTCTTTTCATCACGAACTATGCTCTTCCTGTTATTGTATCAACATTCCACTTATACGCTACAATATCCAAATTATCATCGTTGTATTCCCTATCACTTTTATTCTTTCGAAATAGAATAAAAACAAAATCATAGTTGCGAATGTTTATGCTTATCATTCTCAAAGTTACTGAATTATTGTGATGATTATTATTTGTATTATTATCGTCACTTTTCTTTCCCGTTATATTCCAGATTCTCTCCCTGCATGTGGTACTTTATTATTGTTGTCACTGCTATCGTTATTATTAATGTTATCATTATTATCATCATTATTGTTATCATCATTATTATTATTGTTGTTGTTGTTTTGTTGCTGTTATATTTATCATTACTATTATTATTATATCATCATATCATCATTATTTTTATTATTATTATCGTTGCTATTGATATTATCATTAATATTGTTGTTATCATTATTGTTATTATTATCATTACTATTACTATTCTTATTATCATCATCACCATCACCATCATACTACTTTATAAGTTCGTATATATATATATATATATATATATATATATATATACACACACACACACGCACACACACACACACACACACACACACACAATTTTAATATCTATTTCAAAGCACATTTTGGGAGGCAGCTCTCTACCTTTTGATATTCACCCTTCATGGAACCATCCAGCTACTAGCTGCTCGACCTGAAACAAGCAAACATGTATTTCCTCGCTCAGCTGTTCGAATGTAATCGCGTCACCACATAAAAACGCAAAGACTTATGGAAATATGATAACGAAAATTATGGTCAGATTTTAGAAAATGATAAAGGGCATTCAGAATAACCGAAGCGCATTAAACAAATTGTTTCGTTGTCATGTTCTTATCACTATTACATAATTACACCATTCCTAGTGGTTACCCTCATGTTCTTATCATTATTACATAATCACTCCATTCTTAGTGGAGATATCATGCTCTTATCATTATTACATAATCACATCATTCCTAGTAGAGTTATCATGTTCTTATCAATGTTACATAATCACACTATTCCTATGGAGCTACCCTCATGTTCTTATCATTATTACATAATCACACCATTCCTATATAATCCTAGTAACTCCTAGTGGAATTATTCTCATGTTCTTATCATTATTGCTGCCACTTTTACATTATCTACTGACACCATTATCTAGAATGTTACCAATAGCATTGCGTATACTGTTGTGGTAGTCAACACTGCTCTCATTGCCCTGTCTTCTTTTTGCTTTACCAGGAATCTTGCTTATTAACGAATCGGCTATGAAAACAGGTTTAAAGTTACCAATTACGAGATCTTGAGCTTATTATTCTTGGTTCATTAAGACTGAAAGAGAGAAATGTGTCTGTTTGTGTGTGTGTAACGGTACACTATTTTTGTCCGTTTGGATTACCCGAGAATTTTCCGGTATAAACAAACCTCAAATTAACAATATTTCTCTGAACTGAAACAAGTCATCGGGCTTGCAGTCTAGTGCATATAGAACCTTATAACTACCTCTCTCAACGAAACATTGTGAGATGATGGGTCAGAGAGGTTCAGGCTCAGAAAGGGTTTTTTACTTCTCCATCTATTCATCTCTGTCGGTCTGTCTCTCTCTATATATGTAAACACACACACACACATGTCTCTATATCTATATCTACATCTGTTTATCTATCTATACATGCACACACACACACACACACACACACACACACACACACACACACACACACACACACACACACACACACACACACACACACAACACACACACACACAACACACACACACATTATACTTCAGGCGACACAAATGACCAAACAGGAGTAAGAAGGGAATGGGTGCATCTTATATATTTACACTTTTACGGTCGCGGGAGAGGAATAAGGATAGAGAAAGGGAGAGGACGAGGGAGAAATAGGGGGAAGGGAGAAGGAGGGGGAAGGGAGAGGGAGAAAGTGAGGAAAGGTTTTATATATATGTATACATACATACATATATATATATATAGAGATAGATAGATAGATAGATAGGTAAAGATAGATAGATAGATAGATAGGTAAAGATAGAGAGATAGATAGATAGATAGATAGATAGAAAGAGAGAGAGAGAGAGAGAGAGAGAGAGAGAGAGAGAGAGAGAGAGAGAGAGAGAGAGAGAGAGAGAGAGAGAGAGAGACTGTATGTGATTATGTACGTGGCATTTTCATCGACGTGGATAATGGAGACGAATAATAGAATTTAAACCGGTGAGTTATTGTGCCAGAACAGCTCAAATTGATGTGGGATATGCTGATGCAATGAAGACAACATGCAAATAAGAAGACTAAATCGTGTTTTCTTATCGACGCATCATGTTGATTTGAGGCAAGAAGTGTTAAAACGAAATAGATAGATAGACAGATAAATAAATAAATAAATATATATATAGATACATAGATATTGATAGATATATAGATAGATAGATAGACAGACAGACAGATAGATAGATAGATAGATAGAGAGAGAGAGAGAGAGAGAGCAGATATAGAAGTTAATCAAGACACGACAAACTTGAGACATGGAACCTAAGAAAATTCCATATGTATAGTCGCTGAGAGAAGTAAAGATTAAACCTGCAGTCACTGGACCTCCGAGAACTGGGTAAACGAGCAAGATATCGAATGAACAACTTACCTTTACGAGCGAGCCTGCCTGTTA
>NC_051403.1:11026003-11028503 GCF_015228065.2 Penaeus monodon | reverse complement strand
ACAGATTATAGAGGGTAAAGTAGAAAATGGATGCCAAAAAAAAAACATTTTGTAGGATTATTATTTTCAATTATGCAGGCGCATATATATGTATAAACACACACATACACACATAATATATATATTATGTATATAATATATATATGTATATATATACACAGCATATATATATATATATATATATATATATATATATATATATATATATATATATATATATATACATACATACATACACGCACACACACACACACACATACACATACATATAAATATATATACATAAAATTTATATGCATAAATCAGCTTATGACGAATATCAGCTGTCCGGTTGTGTCTCCCCTAGATATGTATATGAGAAACTGATAATCTTCGTCAACTGAATTGAGTCTGATGGAGCCTATAACAGAATCGCAGATCTCTGTAACACAGTCACGTGTCAGATACAATTTGCATGTGTGTATATACATATATATAAACCATTTGACTTTACATATGCCGTTAAGAGAAAATAGTGTTAGGGGGCAGCTCATATTTTCACCCAGGTCCGTCCAGCTCTTTTAAAAGATATATAATGGTGATTGTTTTTACTCTTGTCTTTATTTTTTTCTGCTGCTGGCATTTTCAGCTTCACATTTCCCTTTCTTTTTTTTCTTTTTTTTTTTGGTAATGATAGTTTTTATAATGTATTGGATTTTTTCATATGCAAAATGAAATATATTCTGCTAAATTACTCCTACCAATTTGTCACAATCATTCTAATACAAATAATGAAAATGTTACCTTGGTATCGCTGTCTACCCCCGGTTTACTTATCTAATTTTAAATTTGAGTAGCATGACTTAACCCAATCGCCACGTTTGGCAAGAATACATGCCATGCCCACTGTAACACAGGTTTATTTATTGTATTAACACATAGATGGCTCTACAAGTGCTTAGTCATCAAGGGGTCACTTATTAGTCCTACCTTTCTCACCTGTTTACCCTTTTCCTTGACTTTTGGAAAGGATCTTTTGCATTATTTCATTGTCTTAAATGTTAACAAGATTTTAATAATACTTTAATAATCATAACATCAATAACAATAATAACAGTATTGATATCAATTGTATTAAAAGGAAAAACGCATTTTCCCGCCAATTCAAGGAATGGGGAAATCAAGATCAGTCAGTAGGGCTTACTGATAGACTCCTTGGAGGCTGAGCACATGTGGAGCCATCTGTATGTAACAAAATTAACAAAAACCTACAAGGGACAGAACATAAATCCGGGGTGATTGGGTTAACAGTGTTAAGGCTGGTGGTGTGGACTGAATTTATTCCTCTGTTGAGTATGTCGAAGATATACGGTTATAAAAAAAAGCAATTTATTTTATTCTTTAGTTTAATAATATAAACATGTGGGATGTTACAGTGGGTTTAATATTAGCAATAATAGATATCAGAAAATGACAGGATTATCCTTTTAGTAAATCAGTTCAAATCTATGGTTAATTTTAATTTTACACTCTTCCTTTCTCTAGTAATTATAAATCAATGATAGTCATAAAGATAAAAAATAATTTACATAAATGTGAGACGGATCGAGGAAGTCGGCCCCACTCCCTGGTATTTTCCGTCATTACCTGGACAAAAGCCATAGACCCCTTCTTTCTATCTTTCACAATATCCTTCTCCTACACTTTACTCTGGTCTACTTGGCACAAACGGAATAGTCACCTTCAAAAAAATCCGTTGTTATATCAACTGGCAAAAAAAAAGAAAAGAAAAAAGAAGAAAAGAAGAAAAAAGAAACAAAAGAAAAGAAAAGAAAAGAAATATATATATCTTAACGGTTAACGTAACGCTTTCCTCAATCTCTGTCTCTGCGTGCGAGATGAAGGGAATTAGTTATCACAATTCACTTCATATGGATTTAACGTTTATATTATTTAGCTTATCAAACATAACAACCTTCAATTTATAGGCACAACAAGACTTTTAACACCCGGCACTTAACATACCAGCGTTTGACAGGGGAGTAGAAACCTTTTGAAAAAAAAAAAACGGTAATGAATATCTGCTTACTCCCCCCCCTCCCATTGAATTGTGATCATTTCAACATACCAACCATCTGCACATAACCACCATAATTTACTTTATTTATGACACTAAATTTTGCTCTATCGATATACCTTCAAAATAAAAATACGTAAATAAACAAAGTGTGGGGTTTGGCAATCCTTTAAAATTTGTAACCAGTGCACCTTTTAAATGTCGAATCAATATCAGTCTCGACAATAAGAATATGAATATCATTATTAACATCATAACGGATTAATTTCATTATTATATTTCATACCATATTATCATGCATTATCATTATTATGATTTTGATCACGTCCTTTTATATGATGAGGAACTGCCTTACAATATCTTATAAATATCATCAATACCTCTAATTTCTTACATATGCCTTTTTTATTTAACATATTTCGCCACTGCTGTATTGGGGATAAA
>NC_051403.1:10993503-11008503 GCF_015228065.2 Penaeus monodon | reverse complement strand
TGATGATGAGAATGAATGGCATTTGTTTTTCTACATCTTGAGAGCTTTTGAGCTAATCTTAAGAACGAACAGCGCTTACCCATGTAGTGAAGAAGTCAATATGCCAGCTGCAAAGAAACGCAAGTAGTATATGTTTATTAGTATTGTATGAGCTTGAATATATATGATGAAAGGGAGACTTAGGAATGCAAAGCGAGTTATGAAAGATAAGCTGGCGTTGCAATATAAGAAAGCTGCCGAGAGAAATAGGTCACAGAGGAAATTGTACTGAGGCTGATATACGTTACTTAAAGTCTATGAACCGTGTTAGGTATTAGGTTGTCTTAGAAAAGCATGATAAAGATACTGATCGGTAGCAAAACCAAGAGGAAAAGGAATTCTCTAGCAATAGACCACCTGTCTTTGAAAATGAAGTAAAAAAAAAACATATCGTAACACTTACTTTTTCGGTATATTTAAAGGCATATGCAAATCGTTTTGTACACGGAACCTAAGCGAGAGACACGATTTTACATGTAATTAAACACGTACCACTCCTGGTTTATTTTACATCACGTGCCTCTCCATACCCACGACGGGGTCTCAGCGAGATGCACGATAGGAGTTAGCATTATTAGTCAGCATTTATAGAACTCTTTTAAAAGTAAAATGAGGTTGGGTGATCCTCTAAACGCCAACCAAGGATACCCTTGCAGATTAAAAAAGGAAGTGGATATTCATCGCGTCTACCTTCCAACTCAAATCTATCACCGTCATGTAGATAACCATGTGAATTGACGTTTGTCCTTAATGGCAAAGGTAGTGTCTATACCGAATTACGCCAAAAATGGATAGCCAGTAACAGATTACTGTCCAAGATATCGCAAGATGTGTCCATCGCTGCACGTGCGGAGAAAGATGAGTAATTAGGAATGAAGCAATAAAGTCACAAACTGGCCCGAACTGGCTAAACATGGCTTATAGTGTGTTACAAGTGAAGAGAAAATGAATTTAATTTACACACACACACACACAACACACACACACACACACACACACACACACACACACACACACACACATAAACACACACACACACACACATACACACAACACAAACACACACACACACCACACACACACACACACACACACACACACACACACACACCATATATATATATATATATATGTATATATATATATATATATATATATATATATATATATATATATATATATATATATATGCATATATATTTCTTCTTCTTCTTCTTCTTCTTATTATTATTATTATTATTATTATTATTATTATTATTATTATTATTTATCTATTTATTTATCTATTTATTTATCTATTTTAATGCCTTCATTTATCGCACTGTTTTAGAAAAAAAATGTTCTCCAAACATGGAAGCGAGCACTCAGCGTGGTACCAGCTCCTGGCCGCAGAGAAGGAGAGGAAGCGGAAATTTGGAAAAGTGAGTTCTGTTTCCCATTTACCAATATCGTTTTTTTTTTCTGTATTTCTTTCTCTGTTTGTATGTTTTTCTGTTTGCCCATTTGTTTGTTTGCATGCCTGTCTGTCTGGGCCCCCCCTCTGTCTCTCTTTATCTCTTCTCTCTCTCTCCCTGTCATCATCGTTCTTAACAATATCAACATCCCTCTCGTAACTATTCTAATAACTCTCCGACTCCTCCCTCAGAATAAGCGGCATAACCTTCTGCGGTTGTGGCTTCCTCGGCATCTACCTCGTCGGCGCCGCTGCTTATATTGAGGAACATTACCCTCGTTTACTCAGTCGCCAGCTTGGAGGCTCTTCCTTCGGGTCTATTGTCGCGGCCTGTGTGGCGTGTGCCGTGCCGTTGCAGGTTTGTAAAAGGGGCGGTTATGAGGGGCTGTGAAGCGAGGCCTTTGGAGGTCGGGAAGAGGAACGGATAGGGTGTGGAAAGGGAGAGGGAGGGGAGAGGAAGGAAAGGGAGAAAGGGAGAAAGAATAGGGTGTAGAAAGGGAGGAGGAGGGGGGAGGAAGGAGGGGAAGTAAGGGAGGGGAGGAATAGGATGGAGAAGGGGAGGGGATAGGATGGGAAAATGGAGATAGGAAAGGGTGGTTAGCGAGGAAGAAGGAAATGGAAAGAGAGGGGGAAGGAGTGCGAGTAGCTAAGTTGGTAGATGGAATAGGAAGGAAGGAGGATGGAAGGAATACATGAGATGAAGAAGGAAAACTGCGGAAGGGGATAAAATGTCTTAAAGAGAGTAGGGGCGAGAGGTAGAAAGATGGACATATATATATATATATATATATATATATATATATATATATATATATATATATATATATATAGATAATAATAGATAGATAGTAGATAATGAAGGAATATATATATATATATAATATATACAATACTATCATATATAAAAAATATATATATATATATATATATATATATATATATATATATATATATTAGAGAGAGAGAGAGGAGAGAGAGAGAGAGAGAGAGAGAGAGAGAGAGAGAGAGAGAGTGAGGAGAAAGAGAGAGAAAGTATATAAATAATAAAACAAACAACAACACACAAACACACACACACACAACACACAGCAACACAACAACGAGATATATAGTAATAAAATATAAGAAAAGGAGAGAGAGAGAGAGAGAGAAGAGAGAGAGAGAAGGAAGAGAGAGAGAGAGAGAAGAGAGAGAAGAGGAGAAGAAGAGGAGAGAGAGAGAGAGAGAGAAGAGAGAGAGAGAGAGAGAGGGAGAAGAAAAAAAGTAAGAAAGAGAGAGTGAGAAGAGAAAGAGAGAGAGAGAGAGAGGAGAGAGAGAGAGGAGAGAGAGAGAGAGAGAGAGAGAGAGAGAGAGAGAGAGAGAGAGAGAGAGAGAGGGGGGGGGGGAAAGAGAGAAAGAGGCGAGACAAAGGGAAAAATAGAAAGAAAAAAACATTTTTTCTGCACTCCGAAATCACAGAACAGTCTCACCACATTATTTTCCCTCCACCCCCCCCACTTTAGCACATCCGACGCATCCTGATCTCGGAAGTAAAGAGAGTAAGGAAGACGTTCCTGGGACCTCTCAACCCGAACTACCGGTTGGAGGAGCCTCTTATGAACGCCCTTCTGGAGGTTCTGCCGGCTGACGCGCACATGCGGGCCTCTGGTCGCGTCTTCCTCTCCCTCACCAGCGTGTCGACCTTTGCCAGCGAGGTGAGTGACCCCGGCGGGACTTTTAAGTTATTATTATTTTGGCGGCGTTATGCCTGTTTTGCGCGTGTCTCAGTACTAAAAGTGTCTTACCGTTCTGCCTGCTCTGCGCGTGTCTCAATGATAAAAGATGTCTTAGCGTTTTGCCTGTTTTGCGTGTGTCTCAATACGAAAAATGTCTCACCGTTTTGCCTGTTTTGCGTGTGTCTCAATACAAAAATGTCTCACCGTTCTGCCTGTTTTACGTGTGTCTCAATATTTAAAATGTCTCACTGTTTTGCAGGTTTTGCGTTGAACATTATGTGGTTTGTGGTCAAGATACATCTACGTATCCGTTGACACTGTCACAGAAAATCATTAGGAAACAGGAACGATGAAAATTAGTATAAAACATAAAAAAAAACAGAACGGAAAAGTAAATTCAAATTCTTGAATGAATGAAAAGAAGAGGAAAAAATCATGTAAGAATAAAGACGCACCCAACTGCCTGCGTCCTGAAGAAAGAGACACTGAATATCCGTGGAATAACATCCTGCTGTTGCAGGTGGTGAGCCGATATTCTTCGAGGGACGAGCTGATACGCGCTATTCTTTGTTGTTGCTTCCTGCCTTATATCTCCGGTTTCTCTGCTCCGAGCTTCAAGGGACGAAGGTAAGTGAAAAGTGACGTGCATAAGGGAAATGTAACGTGGAAAAGTAATGTAATAAGTGAAAAGTGAAGTGGGAATGTGATGTAATGAGTGAAAAGTAACGGGCATGAGCGAAAAGTGAAGTGGGAAAGCAATGTAATGAACGGAATGTGACTGGGATAAGTGAAAAGTAAAGTAGGAATCTGATGTAATAAGTAAAAAGCGACAAAGGTGAGTGAAAAGTGAAGTGAATGAATGAAAAGTGACGTGAATGAATGAAAAGTGACGTGAATGAATGAAAAGTGACGTGGACGAGTGAAAAATTACATGGATGAGTGAAAAGTGAAGTGATGCGTGGCAAGTAACAAAGTGACAAGCGAGGTGGACGAATTACATGTGAGTGATTGACACGTGACGATGGTAAGTGTTACGTGACATGGTTTATTGACAAAATAATGCGGATGAAAGACGAATGACGTATCATGGATGAATGCTCCTTGACGCGGATGAGGTTTTGTTGTACAGAAAGAACTACGAACAGAGAATTTCTTCATGACAGGAAAGCACATAATGTCCTTTGTGTTTAGTATTGCCTCTTTTGTGCGCAATTGCCAATTATGACATTCAGTTCTTCTAAAAGAGATCTTTGAAGTCTCCTTTTAATGATCAGGATGTGTTGCAGTCTTTTTTTTTTTTTTTTTTTTTTTTTTTGTTTCTTCTGTCTTTGTGAATGAATGTGTTTGTGTAGATATATATACATACATACATGTGAATAGATTAATGGATGAATGAACAAACAAAATATTGTTAATATATGTATATGTGTATATATGTATATATATATATATATATAATATATATATATATATATATATATATATATGTCAGTGTCCGTATGTGTATATGTGTATGTATATAATGTGTGTATGTGTATGTATACATACATGCATACATGCTAACATACATATATATACATGTGCGTATATATTTATATATATACACATACACACACCCCCGCACACACACACACACACACACACAACACACACACACACACACACACACACACACACACACACACAACACACACACAAACACACACAACACACAACACACACACACACACACACACACACACACACACACACACACACACACACACACACACACACTTATTTATATATATATATATATATATATATATATATATATATATATATATATTTCTTTAGACCTTGTATCCGTCTAAGTAACTACACACCCTGACCTCGAGGACTGGCCGAAGGTTTTTCTTTTGCTCAACGCTGCCCCTTAAGTAATCAATTTTTTGGTCTCCTGGATTTTTTCCCTCGATTTTCTCGCCTACAGCCAAAAATCCTACGTCATTTCTTTCGACTCTTTGAAGAAATCTTGACTGGCGCCGTATTTGTTAAGAGTAAGATAGAAAACCGAGTTGTTTACTGTTTAGTTTCATTGTTTGTCAGCAGTATTATGCAATCATCATTACCGGCATGTTATGTAAGCCTAGGCGTAAGAACAGGTTAATTAGATTTTGATGCTTATCTAGATCTACGCATGGATATACGATGAAGATTTGTATTCAGTGCAAGAAAGAAAAGGAAAGCAATAGAAAAAAGGTTTGATTGAATTTTTCGTTTGCACTTGTCTTTTTTTTAATTGGTTTCTGAATATTTTCTCGCAGGATGATGTTTTTGCCTCCATTTAGCCAGGTTCTTTGCCTCAATACTAAAAGTTTTACCATTTTTATATTGATATTATCGATGAGAGAGAGAGAGAGAGAGAGAGAGAGAGAGAGAGAGAGAGAGAGAGAGAGAGAGAGAGAGAGAGAGAGAGATATTGAGAGGAGGAAGAGAGAGAGAGAGAGAGAGAGAGAAGAGAGGAGAGAGAGAGAGGAGAGAAGAGAGAAAAGAGAGAGAGAGAGAGAGAGAGAGAGAGAGAGAAACAGAGAAAGGAAAGAGGGAGAGAAGATAGAGAAACAACACACGCATGTTATCCTGGCGTCCCTTCCCCCTCAGGTACATGGACGGAGGTTTCAGTAACATCAAGCCCCTCGAAGGACCCTCCGTCATCACCATCAACGCCTTCTCGGGGAACTTCGACATCTGTCCTCAAGATTCCGTCGGCGAACACCGGCCTCTGAACCCCTTCCTTGGCCTCTGCGTCGCCATGAGCCAAGAGAACCTCTTCAGACTCAAATGGGGGCTCCTGCCTCCGGAACCCGAAGTGCTCGACCAGTACTTTCACTTCGGGTACTTCCACGCCAGGAACTTTTTGAGCCCGGGCGGTCCCAAGATCCCAAGACTGGTGGAGTGCAAGGTGGAGGAGAGCGAGGAGAGCAAAGCGGGCGCAGAGGAAGAGAGTGTGTGCGCGTGTGCTTGTTAAAGTCTCGTACTCTTTGTATATATGTGTACATTTTTATGCTTATAAGGCGTTACATGAAGAGTAACGTATATAATGTATACTGGTAATTGTGCTGTGATGATTAAAAGTAATAGTGATCTTCATATAATATATATGTTTAAACAACTACGTTGTTATATCATTTACATTTCTTCTATGGTTAACAAAATGGTTGACTGAAATATTTGCAGATGTAAGGCTAATCATATCTTGGAGAGAGAGAGAGAGAGAGAGAGAGAGAGAGAGAGAGAGAGAGAGAGAGAGAGAGAGAGAGAGAGAGAGAGAGAGAGAGAGAGAGAGAGAGAGAGAGAGAGAGAGATACATGACTACAATTATAGTCCTGTATCTAATTAGAAATATAAAACAAAAGGTGATAAACCAAACCTAGATAAGTTCTTGCTAGAGTAAGTAAACACAAGAGAGTGAGAGGGATAAATGCAACAGGTAGACAGACAAAGGCAAAAGGAGATTTGCATACAAAAGAAATGGATAGAGCTCTATATAGAATGACAAACAAACAAATAACTACACAGGGAAAAGTCTACAAAACGTACCAAATAAATCCCTGACTACAGGTAACATCAGTAGTACATTTCTTCACTTTAAGTTACCATCCTGCCCTCTTAGAATAGTAATAACACATATCTACATTAGTTAAAAAAAGAAAATGTTATTATAAAGTTCATTAATAACAAATGTTCATATCTCACCCCATGTCGCAAGGGCAAGGCTCTCGTTACAGACCATGTGTTTCCCCAGATGTTCTAACTCTCACAAACATCCTGCAGGGGAGCAAGATATTCTGTGAATATTGCAGTCTCGTATTGCAGCATATCTGTGTGTTACACTTCTACACCTGCTCTCTGCATGCTAACAGTTCTAGGAGGTTGAAATGTATTGCGTGTTGTTGATAGTCAAAGCAATCTTGGGATTGGTCGCTGCAAGTCAAGGTAAGATTTTGATATTCGTAAGATATGTTTGTGATGTATGTTCATGTATATGTATATGTATATGTATATATACATCGATACATATATGTATATCTACATTTTTCTATGTATCTCTCTGTCTATCTATACATATAAATGAACATGTATATGTATATGCATGTATATAAATATATATTTATGTATACATATGAATATGTATATGTATATGCATATATATATTCTTTTAACGGTAGGTTCATGTCTGAGCCGCCGTGGTCACAGCATGATACTTAGTTTTTTTTCATGTTGTGATGCTCTTGGAGTGAGTACGTGGTAGGGTCCCCAGTTCCTTTCCACGGAGAGTGCCGGTGGTACCGTTTTAGGTAATCATTCTCTCTATTTATCCGGGCTTGGGACCAGCACTGACTTGGGCTGGCTTGCCCGCACAGTGGCTAGGTAGGCAATCGAGGTGAAGTGTCTTTTTTTGTCTATGGATATTTATGTAAATGTATATGGATTTGCATGACATGTATGTATATGTGTGTATGTGTGTGTGTATATATACATACATACAAACACACACACACACACACACACACACACACACACACATATATATATATATGTGTGTGTGTATGAGTGTGTGTGTGTGTGTTCAATTCCCCGCCGCGGCAGTCGTAAAAATGCCTGCGCTCTAACTACTGGCTCGAGTCCGATCTCACAGTCAGAAAACGACATATCGTCTTGAGAAGTCAAAACGTGGTTTGGCGCGCAAGTGTTAGCGTGCCAAACCATGGTTGATTAGGAAGGGCTTCAGTCAGGCAAGGGTAGTACTGCCAAATAACCTCTCAACAGTGAATTGAGAGAGGCCCACGTCCTGCAGTGGAATAAATGCTGTTGAAAAAAAAGAGAGAGAGAGAGAGAGAGAGAGAGAGAGAGAGAGAGAGAGAGAGAGAGAGAGAGAGAGAGAGAGAGAGAGAGAGAGAGAGAGAAATACGTACGTACATGTATCTGTATATGTATATATGCATGTGCGTATTTCTATTAGAGAACTGCGTATTAGACTGCATGACACATGCATTCATATTTTGAAAATAAAGTAATAACATGCTTGACCATATTCATCAACGTATGAATTATTATTCCCCATGAACGCTTTGCAGTTTGCTTACTCATAGAACTATAATCGCATTACAGGAATATTGTAATTCAAAAGACATTTCTTCTAATCGCATGATATATATACCAACATATATATTTATATCAAATCGAATGATATACCGTATAAATCGATGATATGCTACATTCAAGGTAATGTAGGTAGATATCAAACAGGTAAATAGATAGGTAAGGAAAGGAATTATAAAGAGACACAAATCGAGAGAGAGAGGAAGGGAGCAGTGTAGGACGGAGCGAAGCAGAGGGAGAGAACTGAAAAAAAAAAATGCTTTGCCGTACGGATGTCATTATCTAGGTGTAGAAGTGTGCGATAAACATACAGGATTCATCATGTAACTAAATTAAACACACACACACTCATAGTATGTACAAATACATACATACAAACACACATATATATATCCCTGTGTGTGTGTATGCATGTGTTCATGTATGAGTGTCGTGTGTGTGTGTGTGTGTGTGTGTGTGTTGTGTGTGTGCGTGCGTGTGTGTGTGTGTATCTGTGTGTGTGTGTGTGTGTGTGTGTGTGTGTGTGTGTGTGTGTGTGTGTGTGTGTGTGTGTGTGTGTGTGTGTGTGTGTGTGTGTGTGTGTTGTGTGTGTGTGTATGCGTGTCTGAGTGTGTATGTGTATAACGTATATACATATATATATATATATATATATATATATATATATATATATATAAATATATATATATATATATATATATATATATATATATATCTTTTTTTTTTTCTTTTTTTTCAAGTGCCCTGTCCTACAAGGACGTTGGCGATCATGGATTTCCATGATCGCCAAAGATCATAAATGATTCACACTGTCGAGTTATGATAAAATAAATTATGGGGAAAATACTAATGGCTGTAATCATAATTGATAATCCTGATATCTATTCCATTATTAGTACTGATATTAGATAATAATAGCAGCAGTAATGATTACAATGAGAACGAGGATACTAATTATAATGATAACAATAATGATAATAACAATAATGATGACAAGTATAGTAACAAAACCATTACATGACAATAATGATAATTACAACAACCGTACTAGTGCAAAAGTAGTAATAACAGTCATATCAGTAACAGTGTTAAAATAAGCATTATGAATATTATCTTTATTGAAAGGTGTGACGAAAATGTCAGGATAATAGTGAAATAGTAAAGCCTACAGTAATTTATGAAAATAATGATTGTGATGTTGTTATATTGTTGATGATGAGTATGTGGTGTTGCTGTTGATGATGATGATGTTTATGATGGTGATGACGATGATAATGAGTATAATGATGATGATGATGATGATGATGGTGATGATGATGACTAATACTAAAAACATTGATGATAGTAATAGGATGAAAATTATATCTGTAATAACAATAGTATTACAATATCGATTATGATAATTGTAAGAATAATGTCAGTAACTAACAGTGATATTAATCATAGTGATAGTGATGATAATTATGATATCAACGTTTAATGACAACATCGATAATAATTCCATGAATTATTTAACGATTGCAATAAGTTGTGTGAAGAATGGTGCCAATTTAATTTTATTTAGATTTTATTAAGATTTTATCCCTAAAAAAGATTTCTCCTCGGAATAGTCAGATATCAATATGTAATTCGTCTTTGTATCAACGGCCCGTAAATTATCTTGATATTTATTGGTTTTCTTCATTACTGTTAGGGTGTTCATTATGATTCATAATTATTCACAGTCGCTTCATTTTCTTTCACTCTCACTTTCATAATCTGTACCACAGTTTTTTTGAGTTCCTACTCTATTTGGTAGCCGTATCGTATTTCCTTATTTTATACCTTTTCCACAAATTCAACCTCGCATGTGACTGTATGGAAGACACACCTTTCCCCGTGAAAAAAGTCACCCCGGTCTTATATGCGAACTTTGAATGATTTTCCTTTCCTGACTATGGTATGCTCAGCTGAAATGGGGATGCGTTTTATATGGTAATCATGTTACTGGTTAATTGTGGAAATGCTTGGTGGCTGATGACACTACAGGGTGTTGAGGCGGATGCTCCTGAGTTATGACGGTCTGTGGGCATCACTGGCACTGTTGTGACTGCTGGGAACAGTTCGAATGCCAAGGTGTCACTCCCTGTTCGCCACACCTCCTTCGTCAATAAAAGTGTCCTTTGACGGATGCTCCCTGATCCCACGGTGTCCCAAGTTGACTGTATATACAGACTTTTATTTGTGATTCTTTAACCATCATCGTCATCATCATTATTATGTTTACTATTAACATCATCACTATTATTAGTAACATCATCATTCTTAACGTATTAGTTTTGCCATTGTCATCATTATCATTCTCGATCTCACTCTCATTAGATTAATTATCTTTATCACTATTAATGCTATCATTGAAATAAATTAACTAAAAAACACTGTACCCTCACCCTCTCAGACTGCCTCGTGCATGACGTAGGGGACGCCAAAGGAACTACAAAAACGCCTTCGATCTTCGTCAGGAACAGCGCAGTTCTCAGCATCTTCTACGGCGAAGGATTCCCCTCTAGGACGTTTACAGATGGAGATACAGCATTCGAGGTCCATCTTCAGTTGGGAAACAAAACCTTCATTTTGGCTTTTGGCGAATTCAGATTACAGGTGTCACAGCAGGGACAAGGTAGGAAGCGATGGTGGGGTATTTCTTTTATTTCAACCCACTTATCACACACACACACACACACACACACACACACACACACACACACACACACACACACACACACACACACACACACACACACACACACACACACACACATATTCATCAATCTGCATCTAAAATGACACAAGGGATGACAATACAAGTAGGTCATTTTCCTTGTTTCTTTATCGCACTCTCCTGACTACCAATCTCTATTGTCTGCCAGAAATGCGGGACTTTGGCGACGCCGCCTTCCCTCTGGATTTGCGTCGGGGTACATGGCAGATGATCGGCGTGGGCGCGGCGGGCGGCTGGCTGACCGTCATGGACCCGCTCTCGCCTGACCTGGTTTTCCAGCGACATCTCGGCGACGCGGGGGGCGGGGCGACGAGGCTGCACGTCGTCAGCCAAATGCAGCTAGCGGTCATCTTCAACTGTGAAGCGGGTGATTCTGATTATACAATTAGATACATTATTAATATCATTTGATTTTCACTTTGAATATCCTGCCACAATTTTTTTTCGGAGTTTTGAGTATTTTTTAATCAACTTACTGTACTTTTCTCATGTGCAGGTTGCCCCGTGCTCACAAGCCCCTCGTTAACAGCGCAGCATCTTCAGGTAGCGTCCAGCCGCGCGCTCTATGTGTTCCCGCTTACCAATCGTTACACAGTTTCACTTGAGGTATTGAAACTGTCTTTTATTGTTACGGTCTTTGTTGTACACATACGGACACGGACACATTCAAACAAAAGAAAGATACACAGTGCTTTTACTTCTTTATACACTTACACTAACACCCCCACACACATACGCTAACACATACCTTCCTCCCCACCAACCAACACCAACACGTACACGCACAGTAATTCCCTTTTCCCTTCACATCAGCGAGCCCGTCGTCTCTCCCGCAGGTGGAGGTGGCGGGAGCGGGAGGCGGAGGAGAGGAGGCGGAGAGGCTGCGGCTGGAGGTGCACCCGGGGGGCATGGCTCGCCTCAGAGAGTGGAACAAGGTGCAGGTCCTCCTTGAGCCAGGGAACCACGAGGTATGGGAGGGCGGAGGCTGGGAAAGCGTCTGTAGGTTGTGATTATAATGATGGATGAAGATGATAATGATAATGGAGGGGTTAAATCTGAGGGTGACGATGGTAATGACGATCAAATACTGACGATTATTATAGTAAAAAATATGATAGTGAAAATAAAACAAGTAATGCCAGTGATACATTTATCATTACAGTTATCATGACTCTTAAAACATTAATGAGAATCAAAATCATCATCAAATTCATTATCATCACCAACACAAACCACCACCTCTCCCTTAGAACCTGGTGATTTTGGAGATAAACGGAGAAGTGACCTCGAGCGACGCTGTTCGTGGCAGTCTGGAAAACGTTCACGTGACACTGACGGAAATCAGCGATGCTAAGTTTGCTGCGCGTTGTAGACCCGCCAGTCCCCGGAAAGGCTAGTGAATTTGTGTTAGACAGGATTAATTGTTGGAACTGGAGATGTGTCTTATACGTGCAAAAACACACGTATACATACAGGAGTTGCACACACACCACACACACACACACACACACACACACACACACACACACACACACACACACACACACACACACACACACACACACACACACACACATACACACACATCTACACACACTCGCTGACGCAGACACTCAAAAAAGGGCGAATACCAATTCCATATCACCTCCAATACTCCTTACCAAGGTAGCCGAGGGTTACTCAGTGATTCCCATTTTCCCCAATGATGAAAACATAAATCCTATCTGTGGCTTCTTAGCACAGAATTCCCATGCCAACACCTCATGAGTATTTCATAATTTTATATAAGTATTTTATAGTGTATTTCCTCTCCCACAGAAATGGCCGGTACCATCCCTTTCTCCTCCTGCTCATGGAACCTCGTGCTTGGGTTGATAGCAGTGTCCGCCCTACTCTCTTTCCTCTTGTTCATCACCTGCTGCCTCCTCTGCTGGACCAAGTGCAAAAGCAGAGCTAACAATGACAAAGACATTGCAAAACGTATGATAAGAAGGACACATCCATTGCGTGAAGGTAATTATAAGGCAAACTAAAAAGCAATAGCAATAACAAAATCAATGACAACATAAAGCAGGAAGCCATTTTAAGAAAAGACGACACGATTCGTATACAATGAAACGCGTAGATGTAATATATTCAAGCACACACGAGTATGTAACAAAATAACACAATACCCAGTAAAAAAAACATACCCTTATAATTGAAAAAAAGTATCTTGGATTTAAATTCTACGTTCCACAGTAACAATACTGAAGGCTACATCCCCCACACCCTCACCATCTCTCCTCGTGTGCCTCCATCCCCCACAGAACGCAAAGTCACGTCTTACCATCACTACGAAGAAGTAGAGAGGGTCGTTGCCGAGGCCGTGTTCCGATCCAGTCCTCTGTGTTCCGTCCCCGAAGAGAGCGCGTCCGAACCCCCTGACGTGGACTTGGCCGTGGGTGGAGAACAGCTGTACCAGAACATACCC
The DNA here is from genome assembly GCF_015228065.2 of Penaeus monodon. Classification (NCBI taxonomy): domain Eukaryota; kingdom Metazoa; phylum Arthropoda; class Malacostraca; order Decapoda; family Penaeidae; genus Penaeus; species Penaeus monodon. Next base: position 10,994,920 of record NC_051403.1, on the reverse strand, counting down.
GGGTCTTACAAGGTGTAGAGGGAACGCGTCACAAGAGTCGTTTTATTTTCATCAGGTTGAAGAATGTTACTGCTGGTTTTGATTATTTTGAGGGTTTATGACTCGACAGTAAGATAATGATTTCCGCTATTAACGATTCTGATAGCACCAACATTACTACTGCTACTAATACTACCACTGCTATTACTACTACTCTATCTACGCTACTACTATTACTACTGGGAGTGGTAGTAGTAATAGCTACTATTTCTAACTGCTACTACACCACCATTACTACTACCACCACCACCATTACTACTACTACTGCTGCTCTACTACTACTACTACTAATACTGCTACTGCTCCTATTCCTATTACTACTGTTGCTACTAATATATATACTTTTTTTCTTCAACTGGCTTTTCCATGTTCATCATGGGTCGCCGGTGCGGATTTTCTTGTATCCGCATCTTCACTACGGTTTGGCACGTTTTTACGACCGGATGCTCTTCCCGCCGTCAACCCTCCCCATTCATCGGGGTTGAATTGGGACCGGCACGGAACATGCCACTGGACTGTGGACTCCCATGACGGTAGGCAATCGAGGTGAAGTTCCTTGACCAGGGGAACAACGCGCCGGCCGGTGACTCGAACCCTCGAACTCAGATTGCCGTCGTGACAGTCTTTGAGTCCGATGCTCTAACCACTCGGCTACCACTGTTGCTACTAATATTATTACTACTAATACTGTTACTACTACTACTACTACTACTATAACTACTTCTATTACTACCACCATCACTACTACTGCTACTACAAAGCAGTACATAAGTTTTAGGAAATTAAAACTAAATGATGAAACTAATACAAACACGGGTATCAAGAAGTTCAATATCAGTGAACTTGCTGTGATAGATATCTAATAGGTTATTATTATTTCTGTGAGGAAGTCATGGATGAATTTGTCAATATAAACAGTATTATGGCAGTGTGTGGATAAAACAATACGTTGTATATAACACTGAATTATCTACTCTCGTTTACTTTCTATTTAGTGTACTGAATTATGGGAATCTTTATACCTATAATGACAAAAAATAATAAAACGCGATAAGATACTTTTTTTTCTTTCCCCCATTTTCGAAAATCCTGTGGACGTTCCCATGGCATTAGTAATAAAAGAGAGAGAGAGAGAGAGAGAGAGAGAGAGAGAGAGAGAGAGAGAGAGAGAGAGAGAGAGAGAGAGAGAGAGAGAGAGAGAGAGAGAGAGAGAGAGAGAGAGAGTTGTGTGAGTGAGAAAGCGAGAGAAATAAAGAGTCGGTGATAGATAGACAGACAGATAGATATATAGCTAGATAGATAGATAGATAGACAGAGAGACAGAGAGACAGACAGACAGACATAGGTAGATAGATAGAGAGAGAGTGCATTAGTGAGA
>NC_051403.1:10983503-10986003 GCF_015228065.2 Penaeus monodon | reverse complement strand
TATAAGAAAACTTAAATGATAAGTTAATACACGGTCGTTGACTTTTATAGATTTTCATTCTTTGTCTATTTGGTATTTGCATTTTTTTCTTAATGATACACTTACTGACATCACAGGTACTTCCTTTTGATGATCCTGTCTGACTTCGCCATGACAATCTGCATCATCCCGTCTGTTGTTTCTTTGAACGGGTGTGTATTCTGGAGCTACAGCTTCGCCTTCTACTTCGCCCACTTCGGATGGTCACTGGAAACCCTCTACCAGATGCTGAGTGTGTATATCCTCCTTTGGATCTCTTTGGATCGGTTTATGGCAGCGTGGAACATCCCTTTGTTCAGTCGAGTGTACAAGGATGGTGTTATTCTGAAGAGGATGGTTGCCACCTTTATTTTCTGTGTGTTCTCGCATCTCCACAAGTTCATATGCGCCGAGGTCCTGTGCTTAGAAGGCGACCTGACCAACTGCACTAAATTCATGATACGCGATGCTGTTCACTACGAGGACGACTCCCTCCAGACGAAGTTCTTCATGACCCTCCATGAGATTAGCCTCACCTGGTTCCCCGTGATCATTCTGGCGGTGCTCAACATTGGTCTAGCCATCAAACTCTACTCGAAGAACAACCAAAATAACTTTACCTCGGACTACCGCAGGGAGAAGGAAAACAAGGCAATCATCAATCTGCTCTGTTTCTCTCTCACGTACCTCTTCCTGTCCACACCGATATCATGGTACATCATCTATTTCCATGATCTGGAGGGCGCGTGCTACGGCAAAAGGGCCGACGAGCTCTTCCGTGGGGTTGCTAACATATTTGAAATCGCCCAAGGGCTGATGCATATTCTCTACTTGTATTTACTGAACAAGAAATTCCGAATGACGATCATTTCCTTCTTCTTTAAGACTGAACCAGCAGAGAATTCTACCCAAGCATCGCAGGATAAGCGAGAACCCGACACGACCACCGACACAAAGTTACATTCGCAACTGTCCATTAAATCAAACATTAGCAGCGCTCAATGGCATTCCTCCTTGGACTGCTGAACTCGTCAAAGGTTTAAGGATATTAAGGTTTCGCCTGAGACAAATATAGAGGCACATTTGGCTATCTGCCTGTATCTACGTCTATTTATCAGTTTATCTTTCTCTTCATCTATCTGGCTATATACTCGCTTGTAATGGAGACACACACACACACACACACACACACACACACACACACACACACACACACACACACACACACACACACACACACACACACACACACACACACACACACACACACACACACACACACACCACACACACACACACACACATATACATATATACACGTCCATTATATATTTGCCATTATGTACAAGGGAGACAAAGATCATAATCACAGATCATAATAGGGTGACGCAGCATTTTGCGTTTACGATATTTCTTCAAGACCAGAATCGTTTCTCTAATTCAGTGGTTCCCAAACTTTAGCCACTCACGTATCTCTTGAAGTTTTGCATCGCCAACCACGTACAGCTTATAAATCTTGTCTAGACTTTTAAATGTACGTAGGATACATAGCTGTGAACCTAATAACGTTATTGAATCTTACAAAATACAATAAGAAATAGTGGAATTCTTTAGTCATAATGAAAATAAGTCCCATAAACCTATATATGTCTCACTTTAGGATTCTCTGGAGTCTAACTTGTTGCTAACAAGATTCTGAAATGAGATAAGCGAATTTGTTAGATACAACAAAATATTTTTTCCCTTTCTTTTCTTCATCTTTTAGCCTCGTATCCCCCCCCCCTTCCTCCTCCCTGAAAATCGCTTTGCGTTCCCCACTTTGCGAGCCTCTGTAATCTAACTTGCGTTCTAACAAGATCCTAAAATAAGATAAACGAATTCGTTGAACACATAAAAAAAAACAACGAAAAATCTTAAATTAGTCCGTATTCCCCTGGAAACCCCTTTCCGTAGCCAACTCCAGGAACCTCTGCAGTCTAAGTTGTGTGCCACATAACACCACCAAGATCCTCTTTGAGCCCTGATTGATCAAAGTCGATTGGTTCAACGCATCCTGGTGGTTCTGCAAGTGTCCTGGCATCTGTAAGGAGTCTGCCAAGCCTAAGTTGGGTAGTTGTTCGATGCTATTAGTAACTACGGTGTCTTTGCAGTCATCATACATAAGGAAGGAAACTGAGAGCTTTATATGTATATATTGTCATTGTCTTCTACTGATGCTTTATGTGATGTGATCTATTTTTTAGATTATTTATTCGTGTTTTCTAAATGTTCGTATTAACTTAATTTATGGTGATGTAATGTGCTTTCGTCATTGTAACTATGTATTATCATAGTAGAAAAACCCACAATGCAAAGCTAAAGATGGAATCCAGGTGGATTTCGAAACTGTAGTCTCATTTTCAATTAATCTTGTTTTTGCATTGTGTTTTTTTTTCTACCATAGTAGCTACACGGAATTTTTTTTTTTCTATTCTTGCATTAT
>NC_051403.1:10933503-10938503 GCF_015228065.2 Penaeus monodon | reverse complement strand
TTTTTCCTGATCTTAGGCAGACGAATGATACATCTTTGACGCAGCAAGGAGATTTTGGAAGCAGTGCTTAGGTGCCTCTAGATAGCGTATCGTGAAGAGAATGCGGGCATGAAATACCAAAAAAGCTACGGCACACCTCTCCTGGCTTTCTGCCACTTCCGCTCGATGTTGCTGTGCGCTTTCGTGAACTGATCAACTCAACTGTATCCATGACTAACGAGCAGATGCTTGAACACGTTATTTATAAGGCAGGTGTACGCCGGCTTACACGGCTTTAAATGAACAAGGCCTTAACCACCGAATGCTCGCTGCTTGCCAATCAACATTACCACGACAAAGGATGTGAATATGATGACAGAGCCAAGACTTTGTATTAAAATGTCTGTAACTCCTCTAATAGCCATAACATTTGCCATTCTATTAAATTTCGCATAAGTATTACATATATTGCAATTCTAATTACTTTTTTTACACCGTGTAACAGAGGTAAACATTACATTAATATTATATTAATCTACGCCGAAGTTTGAGCCCCGGCGTCGCGTTCGCAATATTTGCCGTCGTGGTAGTAACACTGTCGCCAGTGACCCTCGAGACACGTACTTTCACATTTCGAATTTACTCTCGCCGATTCCTAAGGTGCATTTTCGTCAATGTTTTGTTCGCTGTTATCAAAGCGTCAAACGATAGAACCTCCACGAGAGAAAGGTGGATTTATTTGCTAAAATAACGTCGTCCTTGGCGAGTTGATACGAAATTATTTCACATAATATAAGTTATGTGTTAAATTCGTTTAATGGTCTTATTTACGCTAAGAAACATGTGTACCATTATAGGAAGACATTGAAAAAAACTGCATCGGCGCTTACCCGTTTAGTCAACACACCACAACCCTCACACACACCCACAACTACCACCACACCACACACCACAGCACACACACACACACAACAACATCACACACATACACACACACACACAACACACATACAACACATACACACACACACACACATAACACACATTATTTCACATATTATTATTTTAAATTATTATGTCTTATTACGCTAAGAAACATTTACATTATAGATAACTTGAAAAAAATGCATGGTACCTTATTAGCACACACACACATACAATACACTACACACATAATCTAATATATATTATAATAAATGTATTATATACATATATACATACAATATGTATATAATATATATATCACATACACACATTATATATATACATATATAAGACATATTATATAAATATATATATATATATATATATATATATATATATATATATATATATATATATATATATATATATATATATATATATATATTACCTCATGTAAAATGAGAATATAGTAAGATACAGTATATATCAATCACCTACCTGTACCTCTATCTGACAATAATAATTGCTAAATCTAACAGTGAGTAAAATATGGTAAAAGTAAATAAGTAAAATAAATAAATATAGGATGGGGGGGGGGGGATGAGGACGCAAAAAGTACAGTTGTTGACGTACACTGTAATCCAAAAGAAGTTCATCATATTTTCAATTTATTCCAACAACGCAAGCGAACGTTATTGATCTCTATATATTCTGGATTTCCCTTCATTCGTATTCATATTGTTTTATATAGGACACGAATGGAGATCATGTAGAGGTCAGGTGAAGCCGTTTAAATCTAAATGTGAAGCATAAGCCACCAGTCGCGCAAAGTCGTCAGAACCGATAGCTGGGACTTTGGAGTCTGTTCAGAATATAAGGCCATGAATCCCCCAGAAACGAACCTTTGTCCTCAATGTATCACTCATTTTTTTAACAATCCCCTCTCCCCGCCCCACTCTTATTTCTAAGCCACGGCAACCTCGGTGTTTTATGCGTCATTGGTAAAAACGATGGACACGAGGGAAGAGATCACAACCTTTTTGTAACACACCACATCCGTTGTGTATAACGAGTTTCCGTGGCTTAATTATGACCTGGGTACAGTACATCTTTCTCTCAGTGGTGCCTCTACTAAACCAGACGTGGAACCGAACAGCTTTAGGGTGAACTTCCCCAATCGCCGTCTCGAACAAGCTCTTTGATACTTTATTTTACTCTTATTTTATTTTTCTCCATCATGCAACTGTCTTACGGAGGTTAAAAGTTTCATTCCCATTGACAGAAACACAAAACATAGTGACGTATGCACAAGAGAGAGAAAGAGATACACAAAGATGCATAAAGATTAAAAGGAAAACAGCCACAGTAAGAATCCATTCCCGTATTAACGTAGAAGTACCTACCTATAGTGGCCAGATAGTCCTACATTTCTTCACTCGCACGAAATTCTATAAAACGCTGTTCTCTTTGAATGAAATCTCCCAAAGTTTGTGGAAAACTCTAACAGTGCTCTTTCCTTCCCGAATCTGAGTGAAACCTCCGAAGATAACGAAGGCCTCTTTATGCTTGAAATATCAATTTATTCTAGTATGATTGCTAATTAAGAAGGGTAGTACTAACATATTACAATTAGTGTCATTCATGTGATTAGTATAGACCAGACCATACGTTTTCCTTCTTCGGTGAATCAACTAATTTATTTTAGATTGTTCGAAGGAAAATGGTGAAGTAAAGACAGTAAATGTAGTATATGTAAAATAATTAGCATATATTCTTTTAATTTGTTCACTTAAGCATGGATATTTTTTCTCACTGCTGTTTCTGTCATTATTACAATATTAACAGTAATTGCTAGGGTAATGATGATGATAATATCAATAATGTTAATAATTGTAATAATGGTGATAATAATAATAACTAACAACAACAACAATCATCATCATCATCATCATCATCATCATCATCATCATCATCATCATCATCATCATCATCATCATCATCATCATTATTATCATCTTCATCATCATTGTTATCATCATTATCATTTTCATCATTAGTAGTATTAACATTATCATCATTATTATCATTATGACTGTCATTATTAGTGTTATCTTTATTATCACTATCATTATTATCATTATTATTATCATTATCATTTTTATTGTTATTGATTTTAATTATTCTTATAATTATCTTTATCCTCTCCTTATCATTATCATTATTATGAATATGATTGTGATCATTACTGTGGCTGTGATTTTGATGGTGATTATGATTACAGTTATAATTATATTCACAATTTCAATTACAATGATTATTATTATGATTATTATCATTATTATCATTATTAGTAGTAACAGTAGTAGTAGTAGGACCTCGGAGCTTGGGCGGGCGAGCCTTCTGGTCCGCAGCTCTGCATTTATCAATATCATTATCAATATCATTATCATCATCATCATTATCATCATCATTCTAAATAATCATCATTATCATTATCATCTTTATTATTAATCTCATTTTTAATGCTATTACTACCTATACCGTTATCATCATTTACATAATGGTTATTGTAGTGGCAATGTATTAATGATTGTTACACATATTGTTATGACAATTATTATTGATATAATGCTAATGATGCTGATGATTATCAAATTCATTATTGAAAGTATCATTGTCAGAGCATTATGATCTTCATTATCATTCTATGTTTATCCTTTTTATCAGAATATATTCTTCTCTGCTTCTCTTTAATGATATCTCTAGTGTTCCGTATATATATTTGCGTAGATTTATTACTAAAGGTATATAAACGCTGGTAAAATCAATTTGACCATTTCCTTATTTATTTCCCCATTTTCCAAAATCTTGACTAAAACTCACTCAAGCTATCAGACATCGATCACCACAGTACAGGCATTTGTACCCTTCCCCCGCACAATATTGTCACAGGGTATATACGGCCATGAAAGTACAGTGTGCAGCAATCGTAATTCAATTGCAATAAAGACTGCGGCACTTCGTGTAGCTAACAGTGATGTATTGTGATGGTCACGAAAGTTATAGTTCCTGTATTCACACTGACTGTTTTTCGTCCATTTAGTTCTATTTTACAGCCAGGGAAATGTGAAGAAGAAATACCGATGTTTTATGTACTGACATTATCACAAACGAATGTGTGTGAGTATGGGTATAGAGATTTGATACACGCACACACTCGCGCACACATACGCATAGCATGTACGTGCACACACACACACACACACACACACACACACACACACACACACACACACACACACACACACACACACACACACACCGTGTATGTGTGTGTATGTTTGAGTGTGTTTGTGTATGTGCGTTCGTGTGGATAAGCATGCACGTATGTGTGCATATGTAAACTGATAATGAATAAATATTGATGTATACTCTGTGAAGGTATATACATATATCACCTCGACAGAGAGAGAGAGAGAGAGAGAGAGAGAGAGAGAGAGAGAGAGAGAGAGAGAGAGAGAGAGAAGACAGAGAGAGAGAGAGAGAGAGAGAGCAAGCGAAATTTATTAACTGGGGAGGCCACAGGAAACCATCCCTGGGAACTCTCCCAAGAACTCTCGCACGAACACGAAAAAGACTATAAGAAACAGTACAGTGCATATTTGGTAGAGCATTAGTGCGGTCGGTATGATAGGAGAAGGGGTCTCCCAGATCATCATAGAACAAACCCCCAACGAGAAGGCAATAATGGATAATGGAAAGTCAAAACGATCCTAAGGAAAGTTAAGATGAGAGCCAAGGAGATGCTGCAGTCGTCCTTGGCAGATATGATACAGTGCTATTAAGCTCGACTTTGAAAGTAACGTCGCTAACTTGCTTATCTCGGTACTATATTGTTTATGAAGCAATTAAAAGCTGATGAATTAGGAAAAGACTATTATAAGTGTTTTATTCGGGGACTTACATGCTGTTGCCAAAGAGCGTACTGGAAAAGATTACGGGTGTTTCTGTATATCAACAACACGGCAGACAAAAGACAGATAATTGAGTTCAGTGAAATATCAGTATCATCATTATTATTATCTGCGTTATCCTCA
>NC_051403.1:10921003-10923503 GCF_015228065.2 Penaeus monodon | reverse complement strand
CCGGACTGATTTTTTGTTGTTTGTTTCTATATGTTATTGGGGCTAACGTCATAAGTGCGTTATAGGTACACCACATGAAATTCAAATTCACTGGATAAATTTCCCAACGCATGACTAATTGCCACAAATGGCTACCTTTTGAATAAATGACAGCCGAAAGCTTCAGGCTGACCACTTTTACTATTCTCTGTACTCCTTTAAGTCAATAATACCATTTTGAGTATATAAGTAATAGACTTTGCAGTTACAGACAAGAAAAAAAAATATGTGAACGTATTACAGAATTATTGTCAAAGTTTATTTATCTATATGTCCAGTCTGCCACCCTTTATCTAATATCTATTACAGTGTTGCGTATGATGAATGGCATGGGTTTCATGAGCTCTCGCAACGCGGACAGGCATATGTTGAACGGTATGTCTTGTGATCTGTTTGCAAGGCTGAGCGGACGCAACAAACCATGCTTATATGATTTGGTCTTTATTTTGGTCAAAAGTAATCTGTGTCTCAGATAAGTGACTCTTTACATAGTTGTTGCGTCCATGGATTGTGCTTTGGAATTAATTTTATTAAAACGCATCGCATTTAATATATATTGTTCATATTATTTATTTTATTTTATCAAAATATACTACATTTAACATATATTACAAATATTATTTCATTAGTTTTATCAAAATTTACTACGTTTAACATATATTATTTCATTAATTTTATCAAAATATACTACATTTAACATATATTTCATATATTATTTTATTCATCTTCTCAAAATATAGTGATCTAATATATATTGTAAATATTATTTACTTTATCTTATAAAAAAGGCTACACATAATATATATTGCGAAGATTGTTTTATTTTATTAAAATATACTGCATTTAACATATTTTCCTAATATTAGGGGAAAAAACATAATTTTTTTTTAATGAGACATCAGTTTACAAATTCCGTCAAGGTTTAATTTTCTGTAAGCAGGTGACTGCTATTTAATATTATACATCGTTTCCACTTTGCAGATTGCTGGCGGTGTTGCCATTTAGACACCGTGCTTATAATCCACATTACTGTAACGTCGACCTGCTTTATATGCTTTTGACTGAGAGCCAACTTACAGTGAAGTTATTGTCATGGGAACTATATCTTTACAAAACTGCTGGAGGATTTTGTCAAATCTAATCTGTATAATCTCATGATTGCTGTTAATGACTGAGCTTTATCATTTTACGTGCACAGATTCTCCAAATATTTCAAGCACAAATACAACTCTCCGGCTTTGTCTATTTGTTTGCTCTCTGTTTCTTTCTCATTCAGTCAGTCAGTCTGTCTGTCTGTCTGTCTGTCTGTCTGTCTGTCTGTCTGTATGTCTGTCTGTCTCTCTGTCTGTCTCCCTCCCTCTCTCCTCTCTCCTCTCTCTCTCACTTGTGTCTTGTATGACATCAGGAGTGCGTCCTGACCGACGAGTTCTTTCACCCTGCACAGCACCGACAATCTTGTTGAAGTCTTTACTGCGAGGGTTTTGGCATGGTCGCTGAACAATGACTTGTCGTCAAAAGTGACCCCTAGGATGTACAAGGAATCCTTTTCTGTTATTTTTTTGTCTTTCAGTACAGCTTAGGGATGTGATCAGAGGATGGACTAATCGTGTACCCGTGTCTTATATGCTGCTGCTGTGATTTGCCACAATGTGCTTCAGTAGCTGATGAAGTCAAGTGCTCGTTGTAATGTAATTGCTGCCGTCCGGCACTCGGGACTTTTATATGAGAAATGCAGTGTTATATCATCTGCATATGCAACTGTGCCGGGCACTGCGTCTAAGAAGTCATTTACGTATATATTTCAAAGAACTGGTCCAAGAACACTCCCTTGAGGAGCACCTGCACGGATGGGATATATTATGTAGAGTCTTGGCTATGCATGGCAGCCATCAGGCTTTGGTCTGTTAGATAACTCTTTAGAAGTTTTAGGAGAGCACCTTCAATGCCGAAAGATTTCAGCTTGGCCAGGGGACCAGCTGAATGCTCCGGCCATGCCAAATGCTATAACTCTGTGTATTCACGTTTTTGTCTGGAATTTTGTTCCATAATATTAGTAGAAGATAAGAGGACAGAAGTCCTTTGCAAAATCCGAACTGTCGGTCCGACAGTAACTGCTGTGCTGCAGATATTCTTTGAGGTGATCTGTCCGAACTCTTCCCATGACCTTACTGACCACAAAAAGCAGTTTTAGCCCAAGCAGCTGTGTCAGATATTTTTATTACAGGCACTTTTGTGAAACTGGATGTTCTTCTCTGATCTATTGTTTTTATAGACGCTTCCAGACTCAGTATTTTTATTTAGCAGCTGTTCTACACTGGAAACCGAACCAAGGAAAATTAGATCTTGTCAGGAATGTCCGAGAAGGTATCCATTTTTTTAACAGGTGATCATGGGTGAGGCAAAAGCTTTTATCTGATCATCAATGCTTCCTACAATTGAACCTGACCAATCTGTTCGTTTG
>NC_051403.1:10913503-10916003 GCF_015228065.2 Penaeus monodon | reverse complement strand
ATCGAATGAACTGTTTCACAACCCACTGATTTCTCATATCGTCATATCAGCAATTGGCGTACAGAATATCAGTCATTTGAAGAAGCCTTTGGCAAAATAATCACCACCTACCTGGCTTATAAAACATGTTGTTCATTGCCAAGATGAAATCACTTTCAACCAAGTCTTATTGCAGATCAACATAAATCAGACGGAAATCACAGTGCAATTAATAACTGATGATACACTCGTAGAAAGGGGTGACGGACTCGTGGGAAAAATAACCGACACAGTTACATTACACGAATTTTACATTTGGAGAAAGGGAATAAAACAGACGAAGTAGGAATAAAAGTTGTGTTAAAAAGAAAATATATTACATGGCATTTACATAGAGGAGAATTCTAAACGGAAAAGAATCAAGGAAGAACAAGGGTAAGAGGGAGAATAGATGATAATGAAATGAAAAGCAAAAAAGCAAAAAAGAAGAAAAAGAAAAAAAAAAAACAGAGGGAAAAGAGGAAAAGGCTTCAAAAGTCGTAATGGTAGAAAATGTGAAATACAATTCTGCCTTATTCATTAGATAAACAAAGCTCAACTCGGGCAAAGGGAAGAAGAACATGAGAAACCGAAGAAAAAACATAAAAAGAAAGAAAAAAAAAAGAGAGAGAAAGAGAAAAAAAAACTCTTTGATCCGCTCGTTAGCTCGAAAAGACCGACCTGTTTTTTGTAAGGCAGGCTGTGCTTGAGAAGCCTTGATCTTCAGACGCTCCAAGAACGACTCCTGCTCGACGTCTTGGGCCAGCCTCGTGGTCGGACTCTCCTTCACGCCCTTCACGACCTCCTCCGGGCTTGTGTCTCCCGGCGGCTCGTCCCTGCGCTCACGCCTCCTCCAGTGCCGGTGCAGGCGGAGGGACACCACCACGCCCACCACCACTGCGGGTTAGGTAGGGGGGAGGGGAAGGTGTGTTAATGTTGCGTGGGATTAGGTCTTTGGGGGGGAAAGGTTTTGCTTTATGTAAAGTGAACATGAGATACAATACATTATTTTAACACATAGTTATTTATCTATTTATCTATCTATCTACGTATTCATGCATTTACTTATTTATCGGTTTATTTGCATTTTCGTTTATTCTTTCATGTTTCAACTAGTGTGCATTACGCGAGAAAGGCGCCTCACCCAGGAGCAAGAACGAGAGCGTGACTGCGGCGATGGCAGCTGGAGCAGAGATCGGCAGCCCAGAATAACCGTCGTGAGCCCACTGGCAGTTCTCGCCCGTGTAGCCGGGGCCGCACACGCACTGGTAGCCCGGATGGAGGTTGTAGCACGTGCCGTCGTGGAGGCACGGAGCCCACGTGCACTCATTCACATTCTGGCACGACCCGCCCACCTGCTGCCGCCCGCCGCCGCAGCTGCAGGGGAGACGATTGCCACTTCTTAGGCGAACACGGAGATGGTGCCTTTGTGGATTATACATGCATGCATACATACACATGCACACACATACACACACACACGCACACATACACGCACGCACACAGAGAGAGAGAGAGAGAGAGAGAGAGAGAGAGAGAGAGAGAGAGAGAGAGAGAGAGAGAGAGAGAGAGAGAGAGAGAGAAAGATTCAATAATGCCTGAGTTGCACAGTCTAATACTGTTATGCTTGTTCTTGGTGAAGATATATGCTGGAACTTTGCGCAATTGATGTTCAACAAGTTGAAGTAAGAGAGATTGTGTGTATGTGTGTGTGTGTGTGTGTGTGTATGTGTGTGTGTGTGTGTGTGGTGTGTGTGTGTGTGTGTGTGTGTGTGTGTGTGTGTGTGTGTGTGTGTGTGTGTGTGTGTGTGTGTGTGTTTGTATGTGTACATGTATGTGTATACGCGTGTGTGCGAATGCATGTGTTTTCAAGCAACAGCAACCACCCACCTGCACGTCGCCTGCCGCCAGGTGTTGGTGCAGAGGAGCGGCGCAGGGCACTTGGTATCTGCGCAGGGGTCGCCGGCAGGGCAGCCACGACCCAGGTGTTCTGAGGTGGTCACTTGCCCCCACTTGGTCGCGTTCAGGGAGGGGGGCAGGGGGAGGGGGCGGCCCGATACTCGAACGTCATCCAGGCACGCTAGAGGAGCAGAAGGGAGGCCTTTTTGAACAGGAAGTTTCGAATTTTTGTTGCTAAATGCAGGGTGGAAAGTTATAGGGAACATGCAATACCTCGTCGATAGAAAAGGAAGTACTGAGTATCTGGGGATTATATTAGTTAAATTCTTATTCTTAAGAGACACAGAGGATAGTCACCATCGCTGTTGTATTCTTGGGCATACTAATATACGTCAAGGCTGACTAAGGTCTTTGCACATTATTCTGGGAAGGTGTTGAATTATAAAATTATAAACGCAATCCTCTTTACTGTCACTTGAGGAACTGACTTGTGAGCCTTAACTATGCTGGCACACACTCATGTTTATATACGAACACGCACGTACGTGAAAGCACACACATATGCAGTCAGACATAGATAATT
>NC_051403.1:10871003-10873503 GCF_015228065.2 Penaeus monodon | reverse complement strand
AGAGAGAGGAGAGAGAGAGAGAGAGAGAGAGAGAGAGAGAGTGAGTTCTCGCGAGCACTATCCAGGACACGTCGGATATTAGTATGCTCTTCAACAAGCGCGCTCACAACCACATAATTATGGGAAGGGAGAGGAAGTAGACTGATAGATAGACAGATTGGTGGATAGTCAGATAGATAGAAAAAGATAGATAGATAGATAAATAGAAAGAGAGAGTAAAAATGAGTGTGTGCGTATGTGTGTGGCAGAGGCAGATAGAGATAGCTAGATAGCTAGATAGATAAACAGAAAGAGAGAGTAAGAATGAGTGTGTGTGTATGTGTGTGATAGAGATAGATGGACAGAGAAAGAGAGAGAGGAGATAGATAAAGAGGTAGATAGAGAAAGAAGAAAGAAGGGACGAACTTGACACCTTCCACCCGACACATCGAAAATCGACCCAGAAAAAAAAAGATACACACCAAAGACGATTTCGATTACTCCCCATTACCGCAAATACTCACCATGTCCGGATCATGGGCGCTGAGGGTGGTGAGGAGAGTGCCTGGCTGTGTATCCTCCTTCACGGTGACGTGGGAGTGTGAACGTGAGAACGTCGGAGGGTTGTCATTCACGTCTCGAAGCTTCACGGCTACCCACGCGGAGTCCAAGTGGCGGGGGTCTTGCCATCCGCCGCGACCCTGTGCAAGGGGAGCAAAGAACAGCTGTAGGCCTACGTACAGAGAACAAAGAACAGCTGTAGGCCTACGTACAGAGAACAAAGGACAGCTGTAGGCCTCATAAAGGAGCAAAGGACTAGCGTACAGAAGGGGAACGAGGAGGCAAGTATAGAGAGGGAATGAGAGAGAGAGAGGCCTGCAGAAGGAAAAACGCAGAAAGAAAGGGAAGCTCAAGTTATGTAAGGTAAAACGAAGGACTTTGTATGGAAAAGGAGGGGGCAGAGGCACAGAAGGAACGGGAGAGACAGAAGTACAGAATAGGGAGCAATGACAAATGTACAGAATGGAAAGAGAATGGCAAACAACTTGTTTACTAAAGAGAAGGGATGTAAAAATGCACTGTACATAAGAAGGTAGGACTTATGTAGATATGGAAATGGAAGGGGGAGTGTACAGAAAGAAGGGGAGGGACAGATGTACAAAAAAAAAATGGCGAAAGGACAAAAGGAGAAAGGTCAAATGTACATAAAGAAAAAAAAAAGGATTTGTGTGCAGATGGAGAACAAGATTAAAGTATGAAAATGGAACAGTAGAAAAAGCAATAACAAATATAAAGAACATGGTAGAACAAATGTACAAACAGAGCAAAGGACGTGTGTACAGAAAGAAAACCTGGGGTAATTGTACACACAGAAGACAAGGTCAAGTGTACAGAAAAGAGGAAGGACATGTCTAATAAGCAAGAGTAAGGGACGTACACACAGAGGAAGGGGAGAAACAGCTGAACAGGATAAGGGTACACAAGGTGAATGAGGGTCAACTGCCCATATGGAAATTACTTAAGTACAGAGGGAAAGTGAGGGACAAGTGTACAAAAGGGAGTGGGGAAACAGGTGTACAAAAGAGGCTAGTTAAAGGGTTCAGGAGGATGTGTGTACATAAAAACTAAAGAAAAATGTACACAATGTTTTCGGTATCAGTGGTGTCAGGATGATCAAACGTGAATATCCAATTATAAAAAATGGCTCTTTCGCAGAAATTGGTAGCCCTGTTAGAATAAAAAGATAATGAAATCGAGAAAATTACTGCCATAATCTCATTGCAATTCTAAAATCAAATGCAATCAGGTGCACGTCCACCATGAATGTGAAAAAAAAAAGAAAAAAAAAAACGTACTTGTATTTGCAAGAAGGGAGAGATCATGCAATCGCCAGGTGATGGATTGCGTAAAAGGGTTCAGAATCCAAGATAGAACGAGAAATAAGATATATCCTCGGCTGATGGTAAACACAGTACTTTTGGAAGAAGATTCGTGTATGTTTGCATTTACAAACATATGTAAACACTTGCAACACCATTCTGAAGCTTGTTTGGATATAATCAGCATGTATTGTATGGGATATCAGACCTGATAAGTTATGAGTGCAAGGATGAGTGTATATGTGTATGCATTATCAATCTACCTTTACTGCACACACACACACACATTGTCATGCATACACATACAAGCGCGCGCGCAAACACATGTTGAAATTATCTTGTCAGGTCGGGGTGTCCCATACAATTCATGCTGATTATATCTAAACAAGCTTCAGAGCTTTATACACACTCACGGACATGACCTGACACTCTACCAGCCACTCACCCTGTCGGTGACCTGAATCATGAACTTGAATCCCCTTCTGTGAGTGTCGTCCTCGTAGTCGAGCGTCTGGCGGGCGTAGAGGTGGCCGACGGCGCCCTCCGCCCGCACGCCGAAGTGCTCCCACCCCCACCCGCTGCGCTCCACCACCTGCCGGGGTACACGCAGAAGGTTCCTCGTGAGGGAAAGAGGCTTTTAC
>NC_051403.1:10833503-10836003 GCF_015228065.2 Penaeus monodon | reverse complement strand
TCGGTAGCAGAGGTTACTCCGGTCGATGAGCGAATAATGGCAGTCAGGCTGAAGCTTGGGTTTCGTTTTATATGTCTCACCACTGTGTACACTCCTACTGAGGTTTGTAAACGACTTGAGAGGAGTGCTTTACGCTGTGACAGGCAGCTGTCCTCGGGGAGATATTCGCATAGTTTTGGGTGATGACTACAATCCGCTTAAGCTACTTGCAGTTTACATTGACCCCAAGAAGGTGTTCGATAAGGTGCATCATGAATCACTCTGGAAGATTCTGAGATTGAGAGGAATCCCAACAAGGAATATTGGATTAGTAGCAAGCTTGTATACTGGTACTGAAAGTACTGTAAAATGTGGCGGGGGCCTGTCGAGCTTCTTCCATGTTAGTTCAGGAGTGAGGCAAGGTTGTGCTATTGCGCCAACACTTTTCAACACTTGTATGGACTTTGATACTGGGCGGAGATACTGTCCACGGTTATTGTGAAGCAACACTGGGCAGTATTAAGGTTACCGTCCTTGACTTTGCTGATAATGTTGCTGTTTTATCTGAGTATCTGGAAACCCTAGTGGCGGCTCTAGATGCATTTAGCAATAAAGTGAAGCCCCTGGGTCTCCTGGACCAAGACCAAGAGCCAGGGCTTTGGGAGCCTGCTAAGAGAACCTGTTTGATCATTGCTTGCTTGCGGTGAGGATAGTGAAGTCACATAAAGCTTTACATATTTTGGTAGTGTAGTGCATGACATGGGCTGGCCTGGGAGCAAGGGTCATGAATTTTCTCGATAAGAGTTTCTAAAGATGGTACCTGTGCAGAAGGGCTAATTTATGTCTTCAAGGCCTTATTGATGCTAATTTTATTCAATGGCATTATAACTTGGATGCTGTCTTGCGCCTTGGAATCTTGTTTTGATGCCTTTTGTAACAGGAATTTTCATCGGATCATGTTGGCAAGACTATGTGTCCAACCAACGTGAGACTGGTACAGGACCCGTCACCTGCACAATCCAGGACCGCCAACTTAGTCTATACGGGCACCTGGCTCGCTTCCTACAGAACGATCCTGTCCACAAGGCTGTCTCTGTCCGAGACAACCCTGGCTGGAGGAGGCCTATGGGACGGCCTTGGAAGTCGTGGCTTGGGCAGATCGATCAGACCTGTTGTGAGGATTCAGAGATGGGCTGAGGCCCTGCCTGGCGGCTTGTCATGAAGAGGAAACGAAGGGTGGATGCGCCTATGCGCCCCCGTCGGTGTTAGCCCCCCAATGATTATATATATATATATATATATATATATATATATATATATATATATATATATATATATATATATATATATATAATGTATTACATATATATTATATATGTAATATGAGAGAGAGAGAGAGAGAGAGAGAGAGAGATGCAAATATTCATTTGTGGAAAAATGGATAGGATTTGGTAAAATATCTAATGTGAATAAAACCTTTTTTTTTTTTTTTTTTTTTTTTTTTTTAGAAACCGAGACAGGGGTTCAGGAGAATTGCAAATTTTTTCTCGACTTAGAATGCAAGCATTTTCAAACGCAATCTAAAAAAGAGAAAGAAAGAAAGGGAAAACAAGTCAAATAACAGAAAACTTTCAGAATATGAAATCTTTCATGTATTTTCAACAGATACGTTCATCATTTTTGTTTCGAAGTAGTCATAAATTCACTACCTGTGTTTCTATGATTTAACGGTCATAAAGTAAACCCCAATATAAAATTGTAGAGCAAGCACACACACACACACACACACACACACCACACACACACACACACACACACACACACACACACGCACGCACGCACGCACGCACGCAAAAATAGTACCCAGTGGTGAGAATGATAATAATTATAATAATAATGATAATAATAATGATAAAGGTATGCATGGGAATGAATATCTTCACAATACAAGAGGTGTATTTGACAGGTTTCGATTGGGTCTTCATTAGAAATACATGTATTTCTGACGAAGATATAATCGAAACCGGTCAAATACATCTCTTGTGTTTTGAAGATGCTTACTCTCATTCATACCTTTTATACAATAATAAGGATAATAATAATAATAATAATAATAACAATAATAATAATAATAATAGTAATAATAATAATAATAACAATAATAATAATAATATTAACAGTATTAATAAAATTAACAATGATAATAAGAATAACAATAATAATGATAATAAAAACAATAACAACAACAATAATGACAAGAACAACAACAACAACAACAATAATAATGAGAATGATAAAAAATAATCATAATAGCAACAACAAGAACAACGGCAGCAAGAGTAACAATGGTAATAATAATGATGATAATGATACTAATAATAATAATGATAATAGTAATAATAATAATAATGATAATAATAATAAGAATAAGAATAACAATAATATTGATAATAACATCAATAATACCATTAACAATATTAATAATAGTAAAAATAATAATGATGATAATAATAGCAATAAC
>NC_051403.1:10796003-10798503 GCF_015228065.2 Penaeus monodon | reverse complement strand
ACCAAGCAGCTACCTTTTACAAACACGTATCGTATACATTGACTGCTTGCAGTTTTAAATAAACAATGGATAAATGTAACATACAACACATTGAGACATAACACCCTCTCACCATGGTTCTCGGCCTAAACAAGAATGTGAGACAAAATGCATCATGACACGTGTGGTAAATGTAGATATAAAATTATGCATACTGACGCCAGAGCCCTCCTCAAAATTCTGGCTCATTCACTACGCTACCACAAGACCTACTCTCTGGTGACAAGACACCTTTCTCAGCCACTTCTTTTCTTACAATACATAAATTACTTCCAAATTCCCTTGTTTCTATATTCCTCTACGTGGTCCTTTACTGAAGACAGTTGTCTGTTCGACCTAGTATTGCTGAAAGCGACTGCTTGACACAGACAACCTAGAGCAATGGGGAAAACGCCTGGTAAATGTGATTACGAAAAGACAAGTCCATGTTAGTTTCGTTCACTAGATCACACTTACTAGCCCATCATATTTACACATTACACAACCATCAACTGTTATGCATAACCTCACTTAAAAACCACATAGAACACTTTACAACTACAACGTAAATATAACCAACATAACTCAATGGGTCTTAAGAAACCTTCATATCTGTATCCAGACGTCAATCACATAGCTTACAAAATCTGTGGACGACCAATAATAGACTACTGTAATACTCCCCACCAAACAGAACAAGTTCAAGCAGGTCGACATTAGGTCCGCCAAGTTCATTATCAACAAAATTACACTCTTACATCAGGCACTATTACTCTCATTAAAAAACAGATTAACATGGAAATGCTCGAAACACGCGAAAGACACACATGCAGTCATAACGAGGTCGCAAACAAGCTCATAAACATTAAAAAGCACGAGCACTTATTAACAGCACGCCACGAAATACGCAAATCACGCTGCAACAAATTGTATGTACATCAGATCAATACTGAATTTATCTGCACACACACACACACACACACATACACATACATATGCGCATTCATACATGCACGCACACACACACACACACACACACACACACACACACACACACACACACACACACACACACACACACACACACACACACACACACACACACACACACACACACACATATGCAATAAATAGATAGATAGAAAGGTAGACGGATAGATATAGATAGATTGGAAGACACACACATATCTATCGGAAGACACACATCATATCTATCTGTATATGTTTACACACACACATATATATATATATAATATATATATATATATATATATATATATATATATATATATATATATATTATATATATATATATATATATATATATATATATATATATATATATATATATATAATATATATATATATATATATATATATATATATATATATATATATATATTATATATATATATATATATATATATATATATATATATATATATATATATATATATATATATATATATATATATATATAAAGCAAATATGCATGTAAAACAACCGCAATTACTCTACAAACACATCCAGCTTTTGCTATTTTGCTCTGTTACATTAGTTAAGTTATGCTAAATACGTCTTAATGGCCGGCATAGACGGCATATTTCAACAACCGCATCTTATTTCCCTAATGGTTATAATTTTTTCTCATTTGGGCAAATTTTAATCATGAAAGAGGATAGATATGACGACCAAAAAATCGCCAGCATCTGCTAACAATACAAGAAGACCCTCGGCTAAATCTCATTTTTCTTCGCATCCGATCCGTTTTTACGTAAGAAACCTGGGATTTCGACCGTAAAATGCCTTTTGCCATTAGCCTCATCATCAGTCTTTGACCTTAGGACTTCCGGTGCAGGTAAAACCATTTATTCGGCGAAACTAAACGTGAAATTATATTTGGTATAAGAAACTAGTGGTTTATAGATACCTTTTTTTTTTGGCTGAGAATCACAATGAATGAGTCGGTTTTATTTTATATTTTTCTTCATTGGCCTTTTTTTCTACAACTTTATTCGGGAAATTAATTTTCTTCCTGTGTTTTTTTCCCTCGACTTTTTCTTCTTTTTCCTTTTCTTTTTCTTCTTATTCTACTCCTCTTTAGTTTTTTCTTATTTGTTTTTTCTTTATTTTTTCCACAAATTTTCTAGCTAAAATCTAACTTTTGTACCATATTTAGACAATTTCCATTCCTGGGAGCCACATATGTACATAGAATAAACATCTGTAATTTGTCTTGCGAATCGAAATCAAAGTTTAGAATGAAAGATTCCAAACTTTTTTCTTTTTTTTCTGCTGGCAGTGCATCTTGGCAGAAATGTGAAAACCCTTTTGTCGACGACAGGTAGTTTGTATTTCTCAGTCTTTATCGTCTGGAAGATAGAAATGATAACCCTGGAGGTCATGTTTCTACGATAGCATAATCTCTCAAACTGACGTATGTACATTCCAGGCTCGTATAACACGGGGGAAATAATACATC
>NC_051403.1:10781003-10783503 GCF_015228065.2 Penaeus monodon | reverse complement strand
GGATTCTTATTATAAACAGGAGGACCAGGACAGTAGGAAACCACATCATGCGCATCTTCATTTATTAAGCTCTCGGACATCAACAGCTGTGTCCATCATCAGAGAGTGTATAGAGTCTGTATATCCATTGAAACACACTTGTTAAAACTATGTAAATTGATATTAGATATATAATTACAATGAATAAAACGAAAATAAAAACGTAGTGCAACAGCAGCACAAATGATAAAAGTAAAACTTGGGAGAAATACTAACAATAAACATTTGCTTTGCTTATGAATATTCTCCTTAGGTGGAATATGATTTATGTGACTTTTGACGTGACGACAGTTTACAGAAGTCTGAATGCTTGGATGTCCGTTGTAAGTGAGTGAGGGAGGGAGTGGGGAGGTAACATGTGCTAATTATTCTGGATGTTCGTTGTAGGTGAGTGAGGGCAGAGGTAACGTGTGCAATTTATTTCATGGTATATAGAGTAGCTGAACTTTCATCAATATGTGTAATCAATTATACTTCTATGATTCTTAAATCATTCATATTTTTTGCGTTTCCCATTATTGTGAAATCATCATCATTTATTTTATTTTTTATTGGTTTCTTTTAAGAGAATGATCTCGGATTGATGAGTACGTTGGAGAGGATAGTGGACGTAATGTCCGATAAGAGACCCTTTTATGATCGCAATATCTCATCTTTAGATTCCTGTTGGAACCTATATATCTAGCGTTACAGCTAGAACATTTGTAAGAGAAGACTACGTTTGAGCATAGATGTTTTAAAGTCTTGTCGGGAAAAAAACTAACAAATTGTTCTGGAATTCGTAAGCATTCTGAAACTGATTTGTGGGAAATGGTAGCTAAGTAGTTTCTGTAGTTCTTTCCTTAAGACAAAGCTTGTGTGTCCATTGTTTGGTAGTTTAAGGTATTGAATATTGCACATTGTATTTCATTGGTTCTCGGGTAAGAATATTTAAGAATAGTCCTGTCCGTTTTTATCTGACGACCAAGTTTCGAAGAACTGAAATTCTCGGTTAATAGAATGCCAGTCTGAACAAATTTGAAAACCTGTACAAGAATGATATGACTGCATTAACTTTAAACATCATAGGTAAGAAGGATAAATAATTAAAACCAAGACCAAACTAGTGAAAATAAGTTTTCTGTTTTAAAAGTATTACGATCATGATCAAGTCTGATATCCAGAAAAGATAGGCAGTTGTTGACTTCGACTTCAGAAGTAAAATGTATGTTGTCATGTTTAGAGTTAACATAGTCTTAAGACGTGTTAACATGTGAAACATAATTGAACAGCAGGGATATATCAACATATCTTTTATACAACAGTGGTTTAAAATGAGATGGACAGTTTGCTAACTATTTACTCTCGTAATAATGTAAAAGAGCAGTTGGGCCTAGCGAGCTTCCCACTGCTATGCCATCACTCTGAGTGTATAGCTGGTTGTTAAATATAAAAAAAAATAAATCTTACACACGCACACACACGCACACACACACACACACACACACAAACCCCCCACTACAACACACACACCACACCCACACACACACACCACACCCACACACACACATACAATACATACATAAGGACATACATACAGACAGGATAAGATATATATATCTATATATATATATATATATATATATATATATATATATGTAACTTCACAAAAGACCAATTTATGAAACTCCTAAAATTGTCTGTGAAAGGTTCGGTTTTTATGTTCAGCAACCAATTATATTCTCAATCAATGAAAAGGTCGCTAGGACCAAATCTCATGTTTTATGTTATCAGTAAATGGATAACAGACTGCATGTATGTGTTTTATGTAAATGCATATATACTATATATATATATCTATTCTATATAAGATATATATATATATATAATATATATATATATATATATATAACATACGCAGATATGTACACACACACACACACAACACACAACAAACCCACACACACACACCACACAAACCACACACAAACCACACACACACCACGCACACACATACACATTACACACACACACACACACACAACATTACACAACACACACACAAACATGTTATATGTATTTTGTAAAATCACATATATATATAATATAGATATATATATATATATATATATTATATATATATACATGTAATACATACAATAATAGTATATCTGTATGTATGTATGGATATATGTAGACACACAACACACACACACAGATATCTATATATATATATATATATATTATATATATATATATATATATATATATATATATAATATATATATTTGCATTTAATAATTAAATACATATAATGTAATATATATACACATATATTTATGTATTATTGCATATATGTATATATATTTTTTATCTATCTATCTATTTATCTATGTCTTAATCTATCTATCTGTCTATCTATATATATATCTATATATGTGTGTGTGTGTGTGTGTGGTGATCTTACTTTACAAGGCAGTAC
>NC_051403.1:10768503-10771003 GCF_015228065.2 Penaeus monodon | reverse complement strand
TTTCATATCCTAAGGGAAATGTAGATTATTTACTTTAATAAAGAAATGATAAATGATTTTTAAAGAGCGAAGTTTTTCTTAATTTTCATTATCTGTTATATATCCAAAATTAAACTGATTATTTGGATAACAAATAAGTAAAAATGTAAACACGTTATCCTTACTTGAATGTAAACTCATATAAGTTTGTCGTAAAGTCACAGTTAGAATAGTTAGTCACAAGCCCATGCATTTAGGACCAAAAGTAAAGTAAAGTACACATGTTGTCTTGCTAAAAAGAACATGACAGGCCCTGGGAAGCTTGGTGACTTCTAAAGAACAACTGAGGAAAGTTCAGAACGAGATCTAAGAATTTTCTTGCACTTCTGAATAGAATATCTACACACACACACACACACACACACACGTGCGCACTGTATATATGCATATATGTGTGTGTGTGTGTGTGTGTGTGTGTGTTTGTTATATATATATATATATATATATATATATATATATATATATATATATATATATATATATGTTGTTTGTGCAACAGCCATTTATTCCATTGCAGGATCTAGGCCTCTCCCAATTTATTATCGAGAGGTCATTTGACAGTATCCCCCCTACCTACTTGGATGCCCTTCCTAATGATCCGCGGTTCAGCTACCACTTATGCCACGGCGGCGACTTCCCCTGCGATACCTGCGTCTGATTTCTCAAGGCGATATGTCGTTTGCTCGCCGTGAGAACAGGCTCGAGCGCAGGCATTTTTTACAACTACCGTAGCAGGGAAATGAAGTCCAGAGTTCTATCCATTGTACTATCGCGGCAGTTATATATATACAGTTATATATATATATATATATATATATATATATATATATATATATGTGTGTGTGTGTGTGTGTGTGTGTGTGTGTGTGTGTGTGTGTGTGTGTGTGTCTTGTTATATATTATATAATTTTATATATATATATATATATATTATATATATATATATATATATTTTTTTTTTTTCTGTCTTAGCTTTATCCCATTCTTATATGGGGTCGCCTTGATCAGGTCCTGGCAGATATTTTTAATGGCCGGATGCCCTTCCAGACGTCAACCCTCTCTATCTACCCGGGCTTGGGACCGACACTAACTAAGGTAGGTAGGCAATCGAGGTGAAATTCCTTGCCCAATTGATATATGTTGACTATAATGAAAGTTACACACACACACACACACACACACACACACACACACACACACACACACACACACACACACACACACACACACACACACATATACATACATACATACACACATATATATCATATTTGCATATACATGTATACATATATAGGTGCATATACATGTATACATATATAGGTATATATATATGTATACATACATTAGACAGATATGTAGATATATAGATATTCAAATAAATATATCTTTTTTATAATATCAAGCAACTAATCAATGCTTTATGTGCATTTATAGTATATAACTTATGTAAAACTCAATTATTTTCACAATTATTCCAAATATCATGACTATTCGTATTATTGTTGCTCTTGTACTGTAGTTATTATAACCAACAAGATTATCATCAGAATTACCATTTTTTAAATTACTGCATTATAAATATCACTATGTTGTTAGTTTTGTTTTCGATGGTTTGTTTTATTGTTACTATTATTACAATTATTACTGTTTTATTGTTAGCCATATTATTATTATCATCATTATTACGTTCAGCCTCATCCTCTTTCATGACCTGATCCTGATCCTTCTTCTCCTCATTCTTATGATAATAATAAGACTAGTAATAATGCTACTGCTACTACTACTACTAATATCGCCAACAATAATAATAATAATAATAATAATAATAATAATAATAATAATAATATAATAATAGAAGCAGTAATAATGATTATTATTATTATTATCATTCTTATCATTATTGTTGGCGATATTAGTAGTAGTAGTAGCATTAGCATTATCACTAGTCTTATTCATTATTATAATTATCATAAGG
This sequence comes from Penaeus monodon, assembly GCF_015228065.2. Classification (NCBI taxonomy): domain Eukaryota; kingdom Metazoa; phylum Arthropoda; class Malacostraca; order Decapoda; family Penaeidae; genus Penaeus; species Penaeus monodon. Next base: position 10,768,986 of record NC_051403.1, on the reverse strand, counting down.
ATGAAGAGAGGAAGGATCAGGTCATGAATAGGGGATGAGGCTGAACGTAATAATAATGATAATAATAATATAAGTAACAATAAAACAGTAATAATTGTAATCATCATCATCATCATCATCATCATCATCACTATTATCATTATCATTATCGTTATTATTATTATTATTATCATCATCATCATTATCAACATCATCACCATAATCATTATGACTATTATTACCATTATCATTATTATCATTATTATTATCATTATCATTATCATTATCATTATTATCATCATTATTATTATTGCTATTATTAGTATTATTGTTCGTCTTTATTATTATCGTCATTACTTTTATCATCACTATTTACTAGCATTATTATTACTTCTATTATCATTATTACCATTATCACTATCATTACAACTATTATTACTACTACAACTACCACTATTATTATTATCATTATTGTAATTATTATTATCATTAGTAGTAGTAGCA
>NC_051403.1:10746003-10748503 GCF_015228065.2 Penaeus monodon | reverse complement strand
GAATTGTACCGAGGGAGCCACTGGAACACCGGGAGGGGGGTGCTGGCGATGGGGACGGGGGGAGAGGGGGTTTGTTGGAGAAAAAGGTTCTTTCTTGTTGGAGGAGGAGGATCTTGTTGGAGGAGGAGGATCTTGTTGGAGGAGGAGGATCTTGTTGGAGGAGGAGGATCTTGTTGGAGGAGGAGGATCTTGTTGGAGGAGGAGGATCTTGTTGGAGGAGGAGGATCTTGTTGGCGGAGGAGGATCTTGTTGGAGAAGAATAATGATGGAGGAAAAGGTTCTTGTTGGAGGAGAATAGTGATGAATGAAAAGGATCTTGGTGGAGGAGAAGGATCTTGGTGGAGGAGAAGGATCTTGGTGGAGGAGAAGGATCTTGGTGGAGGAGAAGGATCTTGTTGGGCGAGAAGGATTTTGTTTGGAGCAGGAGTTTTGTGTTGGGGGAATTGGATCCTTTTGAGGGAGAAGAGAACGGAAGGATGTGAGAATCGACCAGGAAAGGAGGGGGAAGGAGGGTAGGGCAGGGGGGAGGAGGGCAGAGGGAGGAAGGAGTGAGGGAGGGAGAGGAGGAGGGGGGGGGATAGGAGTAACTTGAGGACGAAAACTTATTGCAAGGGGGAGACTAATGGGAGCAGGGCGGGGGGGGGAGGGGAGGGGTGTAAAGATTAGAGGGAGCAGGGTGGGTAGACTAATAGGAACGGGGTGGGGGTGGGGGTGGGGGAGAGATCGGAGGGATTGGGGGGGGGAGACAAAAGGTGGGGGGAAAGATTAGTGAGAGCAGGGGGGGGGGAGACAAAGGGTGGGGGGATGATGAGGGAGAAGTGGAGGAGTAACAAAAACCCATTGGTGGTGGGAGATAAAAGTAACGAAGGGAAAGCGGACAAGAAGAATGGGGTAAAGGAAGGAAACGAAGGAAGGTGAGAGCGAACAGTAGCTTGAAGAAACTTCGCTCGAGAAGCGAAAGTGAAATAAGGAGAAAAAAGAATAAAAGGGAGAGAAAGAGGGAGAAGATAAAAAAAACTATGGGGTTAAAGAAGCAGTAGAGGGGTAGAGTGATGAGGTGATAAAGGAAAAAAAATGAGAATGAAGAAACGGGCTGAGAGGAGAAGTAAAATGAAGTGATAGATGGGGAAGAGAGAGGAAGGAGGTGATGAAGGTGGTAATGACGGAAAGGAGCACATAGAAAAGAAAAAAGAAAAGGAAAAAAGAAGAATGAAATGAATAAAGAGACTGAAAGGGGATGTATGTAAAAGCCCTTGTTAGACGTAAGAGTAAGTGAGTGATACGAACAGAAGAGAAGACGAAAAAGAGAGAGAAAAGGAAAAAGGAAAGGTAAATTCAAAACTAAAAGAGGCCAGAGAAACATCAGAGGAAATAATAAAAAAAGAAAAGGAACATAACCACATAGACTTAAAATAAAACCGACAATAAAGAAATGGATGAAACCGGGAAACCAGCGTTTTATCTATACAGACATATGTAATGATAAGGAAGCAGATTCTGGAAATGCGTTTAATGGTCGCAGAGAAAGCAGCCATGAACCGGCGAAAAAGAAATACGAGGGGAAGAATGAGAGAGAGAGAGAGAGAGAGAGAGAGAGAGAGAGAGAGAGAGAGAGAGAGAGAGAGAGAGAGAGAGAGAGAAGAGAGAGAGAGAGAGAGAGAGAGAGAGAGAGAGAGAGAGAGAGAGAGAGAGAGAGAGAGAGAGAGAGAGAGAGAGAGAGAGAGGAGGAAGAGAGAGAGAGAGAGAATAAGATGGAAATGGCATAATGAAAGAAATTTGACAATAATAAAGGAAGATCATATATCTGATGATTATGGTCCTGATGATACTGATGATACACAAAATCATTATGATGATAATGATAATGTTACTGCTGTTCACAGAGATGATAAAGATGATAAAATGAATGATAACAGTGTAAACGAAGAAATACAAATGATAAAAAAGAGCAAAATAATAGTGACAGTAAGAGTAATAATGATAATAGTGATAATAGACATGATGATGATAATATTAATGATATTGATAATGATGATGATGGTGACTATGACGATAAAAATATTACTAATAGTAATAAAGATGATAATTATAATAATAATAACAATAATAATAACGATAATAATGATGAAAATAGCAATAAAAAAATAATATAATAATAGTGACAATGATAATAGCCATGATGATGATGATGATAACAATTTTGGTAATAATAGCATAAAAAATAATAAGAAGAACAATAATAATTATGATGATGATGACGATAATGATGATAAAAAAGATAACAATAAGAATAAGTATCATCACAAACATCAATGATAATAACAGTAATGATAAAAATCGTGATAATAATAATAATAATAATAATAATAATAATAATAATAATAATAATAATAATAACGATAATGATAATAATAATAATAATAATAATAATAATGATAATAATAATAATAATAATAATAATAATAATAATAATAATGATAATAATAATAATTATAATAAT
>NC_051403.1:10711003-10716003 GCF_015228065.2 Penaeus monodon | reverse complement strand
CAACATCACCATCATCATCATCATAATCATCTTATTATTATTATCATTATTATTATTATTATTATTATTATTATTATTATTATTATTATCATTGTTATTGTTGTTATTACTATTACTATTGTTTTCATTATTGATATTATTATCATCATTATGTATGTTATTATGTTATTGATGTTATTATCATTATTATTATCATCTTTATTATTATGTTATTATTATCATTATTATCATCATTATTACCTTAATCGTCATTATCATTTTTATTATTTCTATTATTACTATTATTATTATTAATAATAACAATAATATAATAATAATTATTATTATTATGATCATTCTTCTTCTTTTTATTATTATTATTATTATTATTATTATTATTAATATTATTATCATAGTTATCATCATTATTGCTATCTTAACTATTATTGTTGTCGCCGTCATCTTTCTAATTATCATAATTATTATTTTGTTATTATCATTATCATTATTATTGCTTTTATCGTTGTTATCATTATTATTACTATTTTGATCATAATTATCGTTATCATCATTACCACTATTATATTTACCATAATTGTTATTATCATGATTATATTTAACATTGTCATTACTATCATTATTTTTTATTATCATTACCAGCATTGCCACATCTGTCATTATCATCATAACAATAATATCCAGTCTATTTACATCATAGCCATATGTTGTATCATGATCCCCCCTATAGCCATTACTCTTTATCTTACATGACCCGGGCTTGCAAATCAAAGGCCCTTAGCTATTCTGATTGGAAGCTGGACGCGCAGAGGTCAAACAGCCTGTGGGAGAATAGCTCTTGAGTATTGTACGACAGGGAAGGGGGGCGGATGGATAGGTGGATAGGTGGTGGAATGTGGGAGGAGGGGAAGGAGGATGAGGAGGAACAGGTAGAGGATGGATAGCTTGGTGGACGGTTGGAGGAAAGTCAGAGGAAGGCAAGGAGGATGAGGAGGGAGAGGAGAAGGAGGAATGGAGATTTGGGGGGGGGGGGCGTGTGGAGCGACAGGGGTTAAAAATCAAGGAGGATGGGGAGGGATAGGAGGGGGGGGGGAGGTGGAGGGATGCAGAGGGAAAGGCGGGGGAGGAGGATAGGAAAGAGGGAAGAGAGATGTGAAGAGAAAGGACAGAAGTCAAGGTGGATGGGGAGGGATAGGTTAGGTAGGAGGATGGGTGAGCATGATTAAGGGAAACGGTGAAGAAGGATGGTAATGGGGTAGGAGGGGGTATCTAGAATAAAGAAGAATGTGGGTGGATAGGACTTAAAGGAGGTGGAGGGTTATAGGTTAGAAGGTGGATATGCATGAGGGTGGTGGTGATAGGACTGCGGATGGGAGCGGGGGTGGATTTAAGACTAAAAGTATACGGGAGGGGAGGGGGTTACAGGGTTAAGGGGGGTAAGGGGGGGGGAGATAGGACTAGAAGTGGACGGGGGGAGGGGGTACAGAAATGAAGACAAACGGGCAAGGGGATTGGAGGTCATAGAGCTGAAGGTGGACGCTGGACGCGAGGGGAGTGGAGGTACTAGAACTGAAAGTGGATGGGTTGGGGGAGGAGGGGGCGAAGGACGGAAGGTGGACGGCCGTATCAAGGGTGGCCAAAGGGACATCTCACAGCGGAACTTGTTAAAGAGGACGGACATGAACCCAACGGCAATGGAATGAGCTCATGCTCTTACCGCCGCCTCGTCGACTTCGCGGTCAAGGAAAAGTACTGGGCGGAACGTTTGAGCGCGGGGAGGGGGGCGTGGAGGAAGGAAGAGTGGTCATTTGTGTCTCATAAATAAAGAAATGCAGTGCTCGACTTTATTTTATGTAGAAAAAATGCCGGTTACTTGTATTTTTAATACCAAATACTGCACAAATACATTATGAAAAAGCCACCCCAATCTAAAATGCCCATTTCCATTGGCGAACGAGTATAACTTTCCACGACAGATCCTGCATTATTCTACATTTATTATTTTTTTTCCATATAAAAACGAAAATCTCTACTCAAAAAAGTGTTTTCCGACGACAATAGATAGTCCATTTGGCAGGCTTCCGCAGGCACCCACGACCGGAGAGACGGATGAGTGGAAATTGAGAGTGTGGGTCAACCCGGCCTACACACGCGCGCTACACACTGGCTGCAGTCCGACCACCTCGAGGCTGAGTAGTTCGCTTTATGAGTTCTGGCAGCGATTCAAACGTACTAAAGCGTTTTTATACTTCCGCTCAATTGTCTTTACGTCACCCATTTATACGATATGCAAGCTTAGAAGACCTTGCAGGAACACCTTAAGAACACTGTCATATGATACATTTCTTAATTAATATATATATATTTTTACTCACCCTATTTTCTGATCAGGACGATTATTGTTAAAAGTACCCCTTTTCTTTCTTTGATAATCTATTACATTTTTTGTATAAGATTCATAGAAACCGGAGCACTTTGTGTCTTTGTTTCATAGCCCATCCTGTTTCCTGTTTATATGAACATTGTTTGGAGTATTTTTTTCTTTGTCTCATAAATCATTTTATTTCCCAAACAATATAAATAATGTTTTAGACACAAAAAAAGTGTCTGAAATGTGACAATACTTGTAAATATAACCCAAAAAATAACAAAATAGCATAGAAATGGAGATGCTAATTTGCCAAATGGTATACAAAACTTATCAGTCGTGAAATCCTGATATGAAAGACTTTTTTCATTAATCGTGAAATCCGATCATCAAAGATATGTTTTAATAATATTTGTTAACTCTCAAAAAAAAAAAAAAAAAAATGGAATGAGGCCGACGAAATATCCCTTTTTCAATCTATGCTATACATTGATAACATGTATTTTCACAAGGCAAAGTGCCAAAATAAAATTTCCTGGAATTATGGATTACATAAAAAGAGAATTAAAAAGGATTACATTCTTAGCCCTGACAGCGTTTCTACTCGTATTAATATTTTTGTTTCATATTTTTTTTTTTTTTTTTTTTTTTTTTATCTGCCTTTCTTATATTGACCCACTATACTAAGATACACCCTTTCTCATTGCGCAGGCACACACACACACACACACACACACACACACACACACACACACACACACACACACACACACACACACATACACAAACACACACACACACACACACACAAACACATACATATATGTGTATAATATATATATATATGATATATAATATATCTATTATTTATTCTTACATATATATATATATATATAGATATTATCTATTCATATATATATATCATATATGATATATATATATATTATATAGATATATAGATAGATAGATACACACACACATATATACACACACATATAAATATATACATGTAAATAAGCATATATAATATATACATATATACAAGCATACATAAAAATTTTATGTATGTGTACATATATTATAGAGGAAACACACACACACACACACACACACAACACACACACACACACACACACACACACACACACACACACACACATATTGTTATTTTTATATATATTGTTAAATTCACCCACACGCAAACCCCAACTTACACAAATATCCATCTTTTAAATCACTTACAGATATTTCCTGTTTTCAAATAACACTGTAAATGTATGTTTTATTTGTATAGAAACAGCATAGCAAAACAGGCAAATAACATGCAGTCATCAGAAATAATGCTCATCTTTTTTGAAAGAAAAATTTATATTGGTTCTATACAACTAGATTGGGCTGTCTGAATTACCAATTACTTTCATCAAAAATGTTTTCGGTTAATCATAGTTTTCGGTAAGTCATAATTTATTTTGAATCTTTCCAAGGAGAAAAATACCTCTGGACACACGTATGAATACGCAAACGATGTATCTACCTGTCTATATATCCATATGTCTATATATCTGTTGATATGTCTATCTGTCTATTATATCTATCAAGTTGTCTATCTGTCTGTATATGTATCAAGATGTCTGTTTGTCTATATATGTATCGATATGTGCCTCTATACCTATCAGTACTTGAATCTGTCTATATATCTATCAATATGTCTATCAAATCATTATTTATATCTTCATATACCTATATAACTACAAAAGTAAAGGAAATCTACAAACTATTTTTTTTCCTAAGTGTGTCAGGGAAATCATAAACATTATATTCCCGTTTCAATGTTTATAATTACCATTTATTTGAATTGGAGCAGCGTTATCAGGTAATTTTAACATGCTAATTAGGGGACATTCACCATAACACGGAATGAAAGTATGACAATAGCAGTTCATCAAGTGTTTGTTAATGAAGTTTACCTACATTTCTTTTTTTATTTTCTTTTTTAGAAAATGTTTTATAACACTTTGTTCCTAATGTTTGTTTCATTTGGCGCACCTACTTTTTAATATAGAAAACCATATTCACATAATCATGAAAGTGCACATGCTTACTTTTAGCTTGCTCTCTTTTTTTCATGAATTCTAGTTTGTACGTAATAAGGTTATCCTCTTCTATTTCCGCCAGCAACCTATGTAATATTACGCTGCGGGGCTGAAGCTTCCACATAACAATTTTAAAAACCTGTTTTATGTATGAGCGAGCGAGCGTATATGAGTAAGTGTGTGTTGGTGATGTATATGCATCTATGATACAGAGAGATTGATATGGATGCATTAACGGAGAGACACAGACATAGATATATAATGTATAACTACTGTGTGCATATATGGATATGTGTATGTGCATATGTATGTATATATGGACGTATGAGGGTAATTTCCCCATCTGTCCTGGCTCTACCCCTTTCGTTATGAAGTGTCCTTCCGCCAGGTGGACCATTGGGGAAAAAAGGCCAATTGGTTTCCAGGTGCTAATGCCGTCAGAGCGAGGCAGTGAGGGTGTATGCCTTATCTCGGAACCAAATGTATAGTTCAAGTCAAGGTTGTCCCCTCCCGCCCCGGCCCCCGAATATGATAAAAAATCG
>NC_051403.1:10652405-10705302 GCF_015228065.2 Penaeus monodon | reverse complement strand
TGAAACATGACTTCCACATATGTTTAAATGAAGAAAAATCCTCAGAAAATGCATTCTAGATTTGTCTTCCTGTATTTTTGGGCCCTTCTAAATAAAATAGTGAAATTTAGAATTAAACAAAACAACGATTACTTTTTTTTATGGCATTGCTCATAAACCGAGAATTTTTAACCTCTAGGATAAATAGTTAGGATTTGTCCATACCATAGCTTTCAGTTTTTTTGAAACCTTTTTGTTTGGAACCAAATTTTTAAAAAACAACGAAAAGGAACCTCCCATTTTTTTTAAAGGGTTTTGGGAATGTTTTTTGATTTTAAATAGGATGTTTTCATTTTTTTTAAAATTAATAAATTCGGTAAAATTCATTTTTAATATAAAGTTAGCTTTATCCCCCCCCCCCCACCGCAAATAATAACAAGCGTTTATGAAGATCAGAAAAAAATTGGGGGGCACAATTGCAGTTTGTATAATGTAGGAAGTTTATATATATATATATATAATTTTTTAAAAATTATGCGCAGCGTATACGTAAAGCCGATATTCTTAAACAAAATTAAGCTTAGGAAGGGTTTCCGTGGAAACTTTTCAGGGTTTTTTTTTTTTTGTAAGTATTCCTTGAAAGGGGAAAGGACTTGATGTTTTATTTAAAATAAAATTCTTTCCCTCTTTTTTATTTAAAAAAATAAAAAAGGGGGTTTTCGTTTATTAAAAAAAATAGAGTTCATTAAAAAAATAATTTATGTCAAAACCCAATTCCCTATGGTTTTTTCTTCCTTAAACAAATACACACTGGTCCCAAACTTCAATTTCCCCCTCCCCGCTACTCCGCCGCACGAGAGAGTCGTCATGCAGGCAGCCATGAGGCGTTAGCCTAGGGACAACCTTGCATGGCTTTGGGGCAAGTCTTGGCAAAGTCCCCCCTTCGAGGGGAAAGAACACCCCCCTTGTGCCTGTGAAATAGTAAAAAAAGGATTTGATTTTTGATTTTATTTTCTAGTCTGGAAAATAGTTCCATTCCTAAGTGATAAGTGGGAATACTGAAAGTATGGCTTACAATTTAAATTTACCAACTACACAAGACCATATTTCTAAATTGTAGAAAGACACGATTTTAAGCCCATTATAACTGAATCGTTAAAAATGGTGAAAAAACGAGTAAAAGTTGGGAAAGAAAAAAACTTTTTATTTCTCACAGGGGTTTACGCGACATCTTGCACACGCATCCCCTTTTTTGCAGCCTCCTCGGCGCATCGCATTTATCTGCAAAGTTAAACACCTCAATTATTCAGGGGGGAGGACGCCACAAAAAAAACCCCTTTCCTTTAGGGAAAAAGGGGGAGGGGGTAAGGGGGGGGGGAAATATGCGTGTTAAGAAAGGAATGTAGAAAGAGGGTGGAAGGGGGTCCGGGAGAATATGGAAAGAGCGAGAGGGAGTAAACAGGGTTTGTTTAAAGGAAAGGATGGATTGAAAGCAAGGAAGAAAGAGGGGAGGAAACATTTAAAACCATTTTATGGCTCAACCTTAATGATAAAAAGGCCAATTCTTAAAACTACTGGAAGGCCTATTGTTATCTTTTCGTAAGAGATCGACATTGCAGAGACAGCACAGGTCACACGCAAATACGCACATGCAGACTCGCGCTCGGGCCCTCATATAATGCCACAGCAAACTGGACTCGTCAGTACCAAGATTAATTGAACTAATGGGAAAAGAAGGGCTTCAAGTTACGTGCAACAAGTTGCCCAAAACAAGCTAAAACTAATCTGCAATAAAAGGCTTCGATAAAGTAAGGGCCGTGTGATTAAGAGATCAGTCATGAAGAAAGCGATCAAGTTTATCATACGCTGAAAAAGTGAAGATGGCACCTTCCCATTATGTTTAAAAGTAAAATAAACAGGATCGTTTGCGAAGACTTCATAAAAGATATCACGATTATACAAGGGTTTTTAACCCCCCCCCCCCTGAATATAGTACCGAGGTAAAAGGGGCAATCTTTTCAAGCCGGGGAATATACCCGTCCCCCCCCAATCTAATTTTTGGTTATCCCGGGAAAAATTGTGCAAAGCTAAAAATCTAGGAAAGAATTCAAAATAAATAATAATCTTCGTATTAACAGAAGAGAAATACAACCCTTAGGTCTGAGGCCCAAACATGTGGACTAGTTTATTATATCGGGGTTCTAGTAGTTTAGGTTCTGCAAGCGTACACTAGATAAGAAATGATACGATCAAGAAAGGAGAAAGAACAGTGGCATCTACACGTGCCGTACGTTCGGCCACAACTACCTGTTCGCGACAACAATAGGCATGATTAAGACTGGAAAGTGAGAAGACCGACACGGATAAAAAAAAAATGCCCACTATTATTTTCAATCTATGCCAGTAGTACGAAAAATGATATTACAACACTAAAAACACTTACCAATGCAGGGAGGGACCAGGCATCTTGAGTGAAATTCAATGCGAGTTGGCACGATCACACGAAATGGATGTATGCTAGTTGAGCTTCTGTGTCGGACACCACGTGTACAATGTTTATATTGACGTAAGACAGCCAGCTGGGGTGCCGTGTGCAGGGGCCTCACCGTTGCCAGTTAAGCTTTTAACGATTGAACTGAAAATAATCTTTTTATATATTTATGCATGCGTAACATAGCTAGGGATGATTTTAAAATCATGTCTTTTTAAGTATAATACAGGACAGCGATAAGATATGTAAAGTATCGTATACTGTGACCCAAACTGTGTTTATATCATTTTGGTAAAATCCTTAAAGAAGCGATAAACAATCAGTAATGTCAAACCAATCTAACTATAAAAACATTCATTCAATCGTATGCAAAAATAATTAAGAAATTAGAATACTTTAGAGGCAAAGAGTGAAAAATGATTTCAAACCGAGAGCGAGAGCGCGGGAGCGAGCGAGAGCGAGCCGTGCACAGAGCAGAGTTTTTAGAGCCGTGTGCATTTAGATCTATAGAATACGGGGCGTATTCAATTACTTTTATCCGTTATTTTTTCGCTTTATAAAATTATGATATTTGCGGTTATATCATAGTCAACACGCTATCATACCTTAGAGCTATCCAGATTCATCATTACAGTGTTCGTCTCATCAGTCTGGGTATCTACTGTTGTAGTCCTACTATCAAACGAACTAAATATATTTAAAATTCTAAATCCCTTTCTAAATATATTTCTTAGGGGATATTTAAAAAAAATACAGTACATATACACAAAACATGGGCCGAGTGTCTTTTTTAATACACCGCATGCGCACACCACACATACACATATATTACACACATTCATAAGCGTTTTTGTGTGTGTGCGTACTATATATTTATATATTACCATATAAACGGTTGTGTATGTGTGCGTCTATATATATATATATATATATATATATATATATTACATATAATATATATATATAATATATATATACATATATGTATAATCGTTTTTGTATGCGTGTGCATATATATATTATGTATAATATAATATATATACATATATAATAATAGGTGTTTGTAGTACACACACACATATGCATGTATTATCATCATCATCTATCTATCTAATATTATATAATATATATATAAAATATGTATAGTATACACACTACATAAGTATATACATATACATACTGTCAAAAATACGTAGCAAGACCGGATGCACTTCACACCCCGTCCAAGCAAACTTTCCCTTCTCCTTGGGGAGGAGCAGATGTCACCCGGGTTTCTCTTTTTTGCTCAGGGATAAACATCCGCCCTCGAAGGGAACCGCCGAAAAAAGGACACGTCCATAAGGCAGAGAGGGAGAGGACAAGCACACAGGTTCCAGCTCCACCACCTCGTCCTCCACCCAGAGGGCCAATAATGATTAGTAATTCACTTGATACTATTCAGCCTCTTAGATCTTCTATCCCTTTTGCCAGAATAATAATATGGGTAAAAAGCAAACATCGACGATACTTCTAATTTAGTAATCATAAGTAACATATAATTGATAACTTTTTAATCAAAACTATACAAAATATAAATCTATAAACTATACAAAAAATCAACACACTGCAATATTGGCGCGTAGATAACACCCGGGCGCCCCCAACACCAGACACACAACATAAATACAATATAACTACCATTCACACGAAATAAGAAATTAAACAGATAAGAACCCGAACACCGCAAATGTCTCATGAGGTTACTATTTCAAAGAGGGCTTCGTATACACTACCAATGCTTTGTCCTGTGCGAAGCCGGTGGGCACACGACTCCTCTCGGGGGACGACAGGGAGTCCCCACCCTTGTCGAGAGGCTGTGATCTGTCGCCGTGCCTCGGTGTTCGCCAAGCCCTTGGGGGTCTCATAACTGTCAGTAAAGAAAAGCCCCTTTTCACTGACCCATCCAAGTCCATCTCTTGTCTCGCTCACATCTGGCGAATGCGGGTGCTCCCAACTCACGTGTTGCTTACATCTGGTGACAGCAGTGCTCACGTGTTGCTAATATTCTGGTGGCTTGCAGTGGCCTTTTCGCTTACATCTGATGGCAGCTGTGTTCAAGAACCTCACAACCGGCCGACGCTAAATGCACCTACCACCCATGCTACTCCCCGACGCCTGTTCGCTGATCTACGACAAGTTACTCTGCGAGTGTCTCCTTCCGACTCCCTTAACTCTCAGCCATCGTTACCAAATCCTCTTCGACCGGACCAGTCTGTCCTATTACTTCGTGCTCACCCTCACGCATTTTTTTTGTGCTACCACTGATGTGAAGTCGGCTGAAGAAATGTTCCTCGCACTTCTACGCCACCACACTAAGCCAATCGTGGCTCACCCACCTCGCCAAAGTCTTATGCGAACCCTTGTCAGCACAGCGATGAAGTCGCAGTTCTACCTACTTACACCCAACACTTCCTCGTCACTATTAAAAGTAAGGTAACATATAGTGCCAGAGAAATATGACCTCCCCTTACCCACCCGTCCTTGCATACAAGTTGCCTTCATTTCAAATTTCAAAATACACGCCACTCTACGAACGCACATACTAACCCTATACTAATAACTAATAAACTGTCAACCATTGTTTTTTTCAACACAAACAACGAAACACACACTGAGATCAAATCTAAGTGACAAGCACCTTACTTCACACCTCATTTCCCAGACCTAACCATCTCGTAATGATTGTATGTGTTTTGTATTTTCTGTCTATTATATTTTTTATCCTCAGATTGAACAATTAGTATATACATTCTCCTCAGACAAATGATCACTCGGAGTTTTAATTAAATTATTTGTTATGTGTTAGGCGAGTTGTCATCATATTTTAGTCATGTTAGTGTTGAATTAATGGAAATTAATCTATTTTTTTCTCTATATGTATATTCCTCTTAGAATTACTAATACTTTTTGCGTATTGTTATATTCTGTGTAACCACTATATCGTTGTGTTCTTTATATCAATTGTGTTCATTCATACTTGCCGGCTAATCTGTCGCCATTCACACAGAAACCCCACCGACTTCCATCAACCGACTACCTCTTATCTACCTAATGCCCCATCTACTTCGGAATACTCTAAAGATGCGGATTTACTAAGTGCCATCCCATAACTTGGGTTTGGTGAATATTACTTGATGTAAGTGTCCCAGTTGCAAATAATTTGCACGAACACTATGCTTCTATTATAGGTGTAATTTACAGACCCGGGTCATGGCAGTAAAATGAAAACGAACCCTGCGCCCCGGCCGTCTATTTTGTCTGAGAATACGCTCATACGATGAAGTGCCCGGATGACAGCACTGGTTTCGAATTACACCGTAAAGTAATTTTAAGCCGGTCATAGGCCGTAAACGGTAGGAACCATGGCCCGCCGCACCGTAGAACTCCTCTCATACGATCTTGAAAGCGGCCGAGAGGCACTAGCTAGAATAAATTCAGGCTCCAGCGACTGATGTGTAGAAGCATAATACTTGCTTATTACCACAAAGGATATGAATCTTATTCATTCTAATTTTTCTTTCTTCAATATGATGGTACCTTTATTGAACTCGCTAAAAGAATTAATACCTTACTGACCGTTACCCTTCTTGTGAAAAATTGTTCGTATGCTCCATTACTTGCAAATGTAGTAAGGTGATTGACAAACACATTATTCATCCTCTCCTTAGCCTTTTTTCTGGCCTGGTACATTCTTATTATTTCAGGCTTGAAGACAATTGACCCTCCTCACTACTAGAATGTCGCACCTCAGTGGCGAAACCTCGGTCCACCAGGAACCATTGTAGATACCGAACAGAACCTTACTGCAAGTTTAAGTGTTACAGTCGGCTCGAGGGACGGAAGCCTTGCGCGTTGGGCGGAGCGGATGTCAACAATACTTAGCCAAGACCGGATGCAGTCACACCCCCAGAAATTCTGGATAAGAAATAAAAAGCTTGCCAGTTTGATGTTAAATCCCTTACCAATGTACCCACAGACGGGAGGCAGTCCGGGCAGTTGAGAGGGTTCACCGCCCTACAGACGCAGAACTCCCGCTGCAGAGACAACCAATCGTCTACCCTAGTGAAGTTATTGTCTGTTGGACTCGGCTACTTGAATTGCTGGGGATGAATACCAGCAGATTAGTGGTCTCGCATGGGCTCCCATGAGGCCGCATGGCTGCATTGTTAGGAGACGCGGAGGGGTAACTACAGGTGACATAATCGGCAGACGTTCAACATGGCTTGGACGTAGATGACGTCCTAGTCATTGTCCCCAGGAGGTCGGGCTTACAAACATTACACTAAAAAACACGCGGCGAACTCCGTTCACGAGGAAAATTCCAGTTCACCGTGGAGGAGGAGGAGGAACAGGAAACTACCTTCCTGGGACAATTCTGATCCATCGGTTTTTTTTTTTTTTTTGGGGACGAACGGTCCTACGTTCTTTGTATACAGAAAGCCTACAAATAAGAGATTAATCCAATGACTACTCCGCCCACAGCAACAAACGATAATATGGTGTTGTGAGATTGGCTTTTTCCTTCAGAGGACTGAGGATCTCAGCCAGAATTTCTCGAGGTGATGAGGTTGCCAAAATAAAATTTAATCAGTTCTTTTCATTGAAACATCTATATGTTATCCCAGAGGCTTCCTGTTAAACCTCAGATAAGAGGAGGATCGGGAGTGAGCATACTGTAAGAGCAGAACCCGCACCCTGCTTCTGAGTAATTGTTCCATGCTACGTCATGTTAACATTTCCCAGTCGATCAGGCCAGATACTTCGGCAAACACAGTGAGAAATCGACAGCACATCGGAGAAAAGATACCATGACTTAAAATGCGTGACAGAACTCAGCCGAAAGTCAAACCTTGCTAGTGTTATATCGCATACCCTGCAAGCGGTTGCGATACAGCATACTTTGGGGAAACAGCCGTGGTTTCAGCACCAGGATCAGCGAACATTCGAGCCGACATCCGTCACCCACAGAACTTCCAATTGCTGTCTTCCCCATGGTGGTACATGTGATGAAGCTGGACACATCTACCGAAACTGGAAGGTGAAGCAGAAATAGCTCCAGGGAGGACTGAACAAACTAAAAAGTAAAAAAAGTATGGAAACACAGATACATCGCGACGGAGAGTTAAATGTCAACACGGCATCGGCAGGTTCAGATTATCCTAAGGTACAGCAAAAACAATCTATGGAGCAAACGAATAGGAGGTCACAGTAGTTATTTGTCAGCCACTGGCTGATATATATTTTTAGTATTTTTCTCTGATGTATGTATTCTGACGAAGATAGCAAATCGAAACCGGTCACAACATCTCTTGTTTTGGAAGTTAATTTCATTCTCATCATACCTTGTCTACATTTGTCAATATGAATACGGGTTTTTTTTTTATATACATTTATACATTACACTTACACACATCCAACACCATATAGAGTATATGAAACAATATACATATAACATACACATACACTACCACACGCATATATTATTATGATATAGATATACTATTACGATATTTATATTTAGATATAGATATACGAGAGTATATTTAATATAGTATAGTTATATGAAGCGAATATGAGTAATCTATTATTATCTATATTTTATTTATATAGTTTTTTATTTTTTTTAATATGATTGTATAGTATATAATTTATATATATAATATATGATCTATATTGATTATATAGAGAGATAATGTATGTTATTATTATATATATAGATATATTGGAAGATTATAGATTAGATAGTATATAATATATATATAGATATAGAGATTATATATGATAGATACATTATTAGTGTGAATATATCTACAAGATTAGACTCATACATACATTTACATATATAAACATACATACATATATATGCTATATATATATATATATACTATTTAATATATATATATAAACTAATATGACATATATACTTATTGACATACATACATAACACATGGATGCACACCGGCAACCACCATATATGTATATATATGTATTTACTTATGATTTTTTTGTCTTATAATATGTGTGATTGTGTCTCTGTGTGTGTGTATATGTTATTTAGTCATATGTATAACACACACATATATTATGTGTGGGTGTACAACACACACAGCTACTCTCTCTTCTCTCTCTCTCTCTCTCTATCTCTTCTATATACTATATCTATATATTATATAATATTTATTATATTATATATATCTATATATAATATACTATATATTAATATATACCCTTAGGGTCACCCCTATTTCTTTCCCTCCTCTTCTCCCATCAATGTGTTGAAATCCGTCGATTTTGTTGGGTAAAAATAAAAATGGTGACAGCAAAAGGGCACTTCTCAAACATTCCTGGACTCTCAAGATCGCAGTCACGTGCGATCGCTGTATGTGGTCAACAAACTATGGAATATCGTCGTTACTTAAGTAGTTATAATTTCTCTCGTTATTAGACTAATTTTATGTGTTTCCACTGCAATGAATTATAAACGCGTTCGTGATTTTATCTCTATCACAAATATCATTTATTTTATATCTTTTCCTCTCCTCGCCCGACCTCGGACTGCACTTTTCTACCCCTTCGGTTGTTGGGACATGGAAACGGTCAAGAGATGACTCTGTTTTTCCTGTAATTGATTGTTCGTTGTTTTGTTGACACCTTGGGGATTCACCCATTAGCACCGTTACATTGCTCATTGGTGACACGTTCTATCGGCGCTGGAAAGGATGCTGTAACGTAGGATTTATATAAATTATATTGTTGGCTATAGCATAGGATCTCCCCCATATAGTGTACAGGACTGCCGACATGCCCCGTGGGGTTGCATAAATAGCTTAATTAGAATCTAATCTCCGAGTCGGACAGTAGGACAGTAACAGCCGAAAGGTATCATAGTTCGGCAACTTTTTTTTCGATGTCAGTGTACCAGCTAGTTAGATCCGTGAATCAATGTAGGACTAGGGTTTCAGTTAGAATCATATTTTTCACTATATTACATCACACCCTTCTCACCCTCTTGAAGTTGCTTGCATGTTTGTGGGTAATTCCAAGCGAATCATGTGATTTGCTAGGATACCCATTCCATGGGAATGTCACGAGCACCCATCACAATTACACAGAAAAGAGCAGGTGATTTTATAGATTCCGGCTCAATTGCTCAAAATGTATGCCTTTTTGGGTAAGATCCCCCTGTTGATGAAGTTAAAATTGCATAAGCTAGACATGGGCTACCCACGGCAGTTAGATTTTTGGCCTGAGAAGACTGCTTGCTAAAGCTTACAAATATTATTTTCAGGTGCCGTTATTAGTGCGTACATCTGTCACATATCAGTAAATATATGAATCACTGTGGTTGATGAAAATGATTTTAATTGCTAGAATTGCTAAAATTATCTCTAGTTTTTGTAATACGTGAAGTGTTGTTGATAGTGTCTTGTCGTGTTGGCATTCCATTCTTGTGTTCTAAGTTTCACTCCCACTTTCACTCTCATTCACGCTTGCTGTCGCTCACACACACACACTTGCTCACTCACTCACTCACTCATCCTTTTCATTAATAGGGTTTGTTGCTGTCGTAGATTACGACACATAAGATTATGATTATCTTCTTTGGCGCTATTTTTGTCAGTCGTCTCGAGGACTCGTACATGATTTACCATTATTTCTTATTGTGTGAGACAGGTTGGTTCAAGTTAACTCCTGTAGGATTGCTGTTGTTGTTTTCCTTATCGACTTCTCATATCTATCAGAGAATGGTTGGTAGTTCAAGCCAGGTCCAAGCGATTTCTACTGATGTTCCCTCTCCATTTTCTTCTTACTTTGTCGAAAATAAAACTACACACAACAAAAAGGAAAAAGAAAATTATCTTTGTAAAATAAAACACAAAAAGAAAAAACAAACAAACATTAAAAACTGCAAAACCTGTTTTGTTCTAGTTTTACTAGGAGGTGTTGTGAAGGAGTCACCAGAAGATCGCAGAAAGTCTGCGGACATAGGGATGTTCGTCAAAGGCAGGTTGTTTAAGGCCGTCCTATAATGTAGTGGGACGGGCTGTCTCTGCTGGACGCCTGTAGAATCAGCAAAGGGACCAGGTACAGTTGCCCCAGGATGTTGTGGATGGGGCGTTGCCTGCCCGACGAACGTGCAGATCCAGTTAAACTCAGAAGCTGTCAGGCGCAGGTATCAGCTGCTCTATGTATAGATGCTGCTTCCTCGCCAGGACGCCGCTCAGGACGAGATTATGAGGTATTCTGTGAGGTGATGAGCAATCAAGCCCCGGAGAAGGGACCTGACGAGATCTTGAGGACGGTGGACGACGAGTAAGCCGGCGAGTTAGGCGCTGGGACCAAGGATCTAGAGGGAAGTCTAGGAACGAATTCGTGAAGTCAAGGAGGACCGTGCGATACCTTCGAGGCCCTGGGACGTCGAGGACAGAAGATACACCGAGGATCAGAAGAAGAGGCATGACAGGGACGAGCAGCCACGAAGATGGCGTGTTTCTCACATGCGAGAACGAGAGGACCAACCAAGTCTTAGCGTCACCTGAGGCCAAATCTAAGGAGCCTTGAGGGCGCGGCTTGAGTAGGTGGACGAGCAGTATACGATGTGGTGAAGGTCATAACAGAGGGAACGGTGACCTCACCTCGCTCCCCCTTCACTCTAGCAGGTTCGTACCTTTCCCCCAGTAGTTCAACTTTCCTTCCACACACTTGGTTGGGGCGACACTTTACTAATTCTTTTTTTATAAAAGATGACCTAACTAAACGCCCAACGCCCAATGTGGTAAAGGTCGGCCTCACCTCGCCTAAGGCGGGTCGGTGTGCTACACGTGGACCTCGCGTCATCCGCTTACCCATAGACATCGTCCGTGTGTTCCCTAGTGTTTTTACTCTTAGCAGTAAAGAGTCAAGCCTTATAAAACGATAACTAAATCCTGCAAACCACTGTACCAGGAGTTCTTATAGAACTCTTCATAGGTATATCTCACACTATCTCTCCTGACCTTAGATAGCATTACTGCTGGGATCATGGTAGTGGCTCAACAAGCAATGAATACATTCATTAATCAAATAGTTAATCAATTTTCTCTCGTATTAGAGATTCAAATGTTTCAAAACTGCAATGAATTTAATGCGTTGGACTTTATCCTTTATTACGAATATCATACATTTTATTTTTTCTTCTCATAGCGCATTTTCTCATCTTGACCAGACTGCACTTTCTTCTTGACCTTTCCGGATCGGGTTTCAGGGGACATTGGAGGGCAAGAGAGAATGCGCGTTTTTCCGTGATTGGTTGTTGTTGGTACACCATGGGGATGCCGTAGCATCGTTACATTGCCATGATGACACATTCTTACGGTGCTTAGAATGGAGCTTGTAACGTCGTATTTGTTTTTATATAAATCTCATTAGTATATTATTACAAATTATAGCATCAGATCTTCTTATATCATCTCACAATGCACGGAATTCCCTAAATAAGCGGTGAGTTTGCGTCAATTGGGCCTAAAGGATACTACTCCTGAACATTTATCATTCGTATCGTCAACATTCGAGGCAGTGGTGGACCAGAGTTTACAATCCCATAATTATGTAGGGACTAGGGTGTAAGCTAGAATCATTATTTATTTATTAATCACACCTTTCTCACCCTCTATGAAGTCACTTGCATCGTTTTGGCGCAAAAATCCAAGCGATTGTGATTCCTGACAGATACCCATCGGGAATGTTTACGACGGTATCCTCACAGCTATGCAGAAGAGAGCATGTTATTAATAGGATTTTTCAAAGCTCTAGTTGCTCATATAGTGCACTTTTGGTTATAGAAACCAACCCCGTACGATGAAGTCTGACATGCATATCCTAGTGACATGGTACCTCGGGCAGTCAGAATTTGTGACCCCGAAAACGATTTGCTTGTTAGAAAAAATCTTTTTTTTTTTTTTTTTTTTTTTTTCAGGTCCCATTCATAATTAGTTACATTTCTGTTGCAATTTTGAAGTCATTGTGTAGTTGAAATAATTTTTGGGGGTATATATAGCATGCTAAGTTATCTCAGTATTTTTATATTGAAGGGTTAATATTCGTGTTGTGATTTATTCTCTTTGTGAGCTCACTCACACACACACAACACCACTTCGTAACTCACTCAATCTATGGAATATAAGACACTGAAATTCTTTTCATAATTTAGGGGTTTGTTGCGTCGTAGTTGCAGGTGTAAAAAGATTTTAGGATTGCATCTCGTTCCTTGCCCACAATTTGTGAGTAGGGACGATTGACTCGTACATGCTGAACAATTCTCTATTTCACATACCATTTCTTCTCTGGTGAGGACATTGTGTTTCAATAAAATCCTCGGCTTGCAAATGTAATCCTTCCCTTATTCTACTCTCTATATTCTATCAGAGACAGTGGTAGTTCAAGCCAGGTACATCGGTGATCGCTACTGATGTCCCCTCTCCTTATTTTCTTCATTTGTTGTGAAAGTAAAACACAAAAACGATTATAAAAGACGAAAAGAAAGTGAAACTGGCATTAAAAAAACTGCAATTATATAAAAATAACGGCTATTTGCAAATAACACCCCATATCTCTGCTGGGCCTATCTTTTCTTCCGTAATATTTTGGCCTTCGTGTATAATCTGGTTTACAGACACGGCCACCGTAGGAGGAGCCTGCTGCAAAAAAAATGGGTCTTAGGATGCGTAGGGAAGGGACGTCACCGGAATATTCGTCAAAAGGCCTGCGGCAAGGATGTTAGGTCAGAGCAGGTAATAAGCCGCAATTTGATGTAGTGGAGGAATGCCGCCTAGTCAGAAGTTGCCGGCCTGCCGGGATGCGCCTGCGGTATGCCGCCTGTCGACAGGACCAGAAATCGCCAGCGCATGTACCATCGTGCCACAGGAGGATGTGGAAGTGGCACCGCCTGCCTTGGACGCCATACGCGAAGCTAGTCAGCGCAGGTATCAGCCGCCCTGAGATGCCAAAGAAGGCGCTGCATGCCTAAGTGTAAATAATCGTATCAAATAAATATTACGCATTATGCATGTGATTATTGCAATTTCTTTTTGGTTTTTTGTTTACTGGGGATGTGTTTAAGCTTCAAAAACAGCAAAGTGTTGGTGTGTAACCGCCGTCGTCCTTTCCATCCGTTCGTTAATTCTCATGTGTTTCTGGGTTGCGAAGAATTCGACCTAGCTTTGAGGAATTACTCAGTGCTTGGACTTCTCATATCTTGCGGCGCTTTCGGACAAAAGACGGCATCCAGGCAATAGTGGGAAGAAGTAAATAATCGGGAGGAATTGCGGTGAGTGACGAGAGAGTGAGGAGGGAGAGGGAGAGCGGGGGTGACGGAGGGAGGGTGACAGAGAGAGGGGTGGAGAGGGAGAGGAAGAAAGGGGGAAGCGGGATGGGAGGAAGGTGAGCGAGAGGAGAGGAGGAGGGGAGAGGGAACAGGGAGATAGATTAGATAGGATGAGAGGGGGGATAGAGACAGCGAAAGGTGAAGGGAGATAACAGGATAATGATTAAGGGACCCCTGTTATTAAGAACCATCAACATACTAACTACGAGACAGTCAGTGGACATGCGCTCAAATTCAAGAAAAAAAGTCCAGTCTTGTCAAAGAAAGTGCACATTCGGACTTTTAAAGGTTTCAGATCGTTGAGAAAAGGTAGTCCCGGTACCAAGAGAGAACAGGGAATTCAAACTAGATTTCCCAATCGATATTTTCAAAGCTATAACGCACGATAAGACAAACTAATCAGATGATCAGGTAGAAAGAATCGTTTCGTATGAAAAGCCTGACCTATTCCGTTAGGAAAGCTAGCGTGCTAGTAAAATGAGGATAACTTCCCTGAGGTGGCGGAACACTGGGAAAAAAATCACGTGGGAAATGAAGGACGTAGGCATGGCGGAGAACTAGTTACATACAAGTGAGGCAGACAAACACAAAGTTTATATATATACATATTGTCTATATCATACATGCAACACACACAACCACACACACACGTACACACACATATCTATACTCTGGGCGATGCCCCTTGAAGAGTGTGGTTAAGGAATGGCTCATAAGAATGGTGCTGGAAGTTTTACATCCAAAGGGATGAGAAAAAAAGTAGAGAAAGGTATTGAGAAAGAAAGGAAATGATTTGCCAGTATTGAAGAGAATATCTATATACGACAAAGATTTCTAGTGAAGCGGGAAAAATATTTCTCGTCTCTGGCAGACTTGTCTGCGATATTTTAAGGTCCATGATCAGAAAAAAAAAAAAAAAACACTGCGGAGGCAAGAAGGAAAAAAAATTTTGCAGCGAGTAAACAAATGCAAATTCGCGCTCAAAACAACCAAACACATACGCACAAATGGTAGGCAAGCTAACACGGCGTTTTAAAAAGATAAAAGGTGAAGGCCACCAAGCAGGCAGGTATATCGCCAGGAGAGACAAAGCGTCTCTTCATATTTTATTACACTTTTAGAAAACAACACCCCTAATAAAAACGGTGTTCCTAGGATAATTACAGACCAAAAAAATGATCATGAATAACAACGCGAAGATACCTGTTATAAAATATGAGAACAAATGATCCATCTGGGGCAGTTCGACGAGAAAAAACACAAAGGTTGTACTAGTGGGTGGTGACAACACCGCGACTCACGCAGGGCGCATGGCTGGGGAGAAGGGGTACGCTTGGGACGTAAAGGAACGGCTGCTATATGTTATATATGCCATATTTTATGCTTCATAAAAATGAAACTTGACAAGAAAAGAAAGTGGAATAATAGGAAAACGACAAGAGAATGGCGTATAAATATGAGATTCCTGTGGTAAGGGAGAATCGGATGTGGATGCAATGCGGCAGTGTTTTAGGACGTAATAACAGCGTTTAATATCAGAGGCTATTTTGTTAAGCTATTACTCTTGGAATTGTGAATGTGTTTACTCACATCTTATTTTTTTTTATATATGAATAGGTATATATATGGTAGAGTTATAGATATATTTTTGTATTTTTTTTTTTTTTATATAATATATTTATATATATTTATAATAGATATATATATATTATATTTTGTAGCATAGGTATATGTTATAGGGGTTAATATTATGCCATAGGTATTATTTTTATATGTATAGGTATATATATTTTATCGGTCTAGGTATATACATGTATAGTCTAGGGTATATAACATGTATAGGTAGAGGTAATGCATGTAGAGGCATAGGTATATATCGTTTTTTTTTTGTTTTTAAAATGAAGGTATAAGGTTATTGTTATTTTTATACGTGGTTACATGTAGAGGTAATAGGTTTTTTAATATATACGTGTTTTGTACATGTATATGTATTGATTGGTTGTATATTACAGTGTGTATTAATGTATAGTATAGGTAATATGTACGTGTTGTATGTGTTAAGAAGATTTACATGTGTACCTGTAGCAGGGATAGTACTTGTGCACATGGTATATGTGATATTATACATGTTGTACATGATATATGTATATACGTGTGTATATGTATATGTATAACTATACATGTTTGTAATGTAATATGTATGATATACATGTGTACATGTATAGCAATCGACATGTGTTTACATGTATATGTATTTAATATACATGTGTCCATGTATATATATATGTGTACAAGTTATATTTATATGTACATGTATGTTTATACACGTGGAGTGTATGTATACAGTGGGACGTGATGTTTACAAGTGGACGTGTTGTCTACACGTGGTGACGTTGTATGTATACACGTGGGGGGACGTGTATGGATACACGTGGAAGTGTATGTGATAAACGTGGACGTGTATGTATAACGTGGGGGGGTAGTATACACGTGGGCGTGTATGTATACCGTGGACCGTGTAGTGTATACACTCGGGCGTCGGGTATGTATACACGTGGGACGTGTATGCATTTATAATTGGGGACGTTGTATACATACACGTGGAGTGTAGGCAACAAGTGACGTGTAGCATACCCGTGGACGTGTATGCTACACGTGGATTCATGCATTACACGTGGACGTGGTATTACCAACGTGGACGTGTATTGAAACACGTGGAACGTGTATGCATACACGTGGACGTGTATGCATACACGGGATGGTGTATGCAGTACCCGTGGACATGTTATTTGCCTATACGTGGACATTAGCATACATGGACATGTTAGCATACAAGTAGTGGACCATGTATGCATACAAGTGGACATGTAGCATAAAGGGGCCATGTATGCATACAAAGTGGACATGAGCATACAGGGACATGTAGTATACACGTGGACATGTATGTCATACAAGTGGATCATGTATGCGGCATACCCACTGTGGACATGTATGCATACACGTGTACAGTATGCATACAAGGGACATGTAGCATACACGTGGACATGTACGAATACACGTGGACAATGTAGCATCACTGGACATTAGGAAAACACCGTGGACTTGTATGCAACAAGTGGACAGATGTAACACGTGGGACATGATGCATACAAGTGGACAGTATGCATACACGTGGAACATGCTATGCATACAACAGTGGACATATACGCATACAAAAGGGACATGTACGTATAACAAGGGACATGTAAACGTATACAATGCGGACATGTACGTATACAAAGCGGACATGTTACGTTATACAACGCGGACATGTTATGTATTACAAGGGACATGTACGTTATAGTCAGGCGGACATGTACGTATACAAGTTTGACATGATGGAAAAAGTGGACATGTACGTATACACGTGGACATGTTATATAAGAAGGTACAGCTATATATACAAGTGTAACAGTTATATATCAAGGGGACAGTGTAGTATACACAGAGGTTACCATGTATTTTTTGTTATTAAAATGTTGGTACAATGGTATATTATACAAGTGGACGATGTAGATACAAGTTAGAAAATTGTATGTAATTCAAGTGTAACATGGATGTATACAAAAATGTACATGTATACATACAAGTGGAAAGGATGTTATTACAAGTAGACAAGTATTGATCAAGTGTACATGTATGTTACAAGTAGAAAGGTATATATTTTTTTTATAAAAAAAAAACAGAATTTTTTTGTGTATATGTATATATTCAAGTGTACCTGTGATATATACAAGGGGACCATGTATATATAACAAGTGGACATGTATAGATATAATATAATATTATTATATAACTTATATTTTATATATATATCATATATATATTTGTACATGTATATATTATATCTATGTGTGGTACCATGACTAATATATGCTTTTTCGTTTTTTTTTTTTTTTTTTTTTTTGTACATGTATATATGTGTACTATGTTATATAGTGTACATGTATATATGTGTACATGTTTATCTATGTGGACATGTGTATACTATATTGTACAGTTATATATGTGGACATGTATTTATATCATGTGTACATGATATATTGTACCATGTATACTATCTTATGTTGTTTTACACTGATATAATATGTGTACATGTATATGTGACCTCACGTCGCTCCAAAGACATTTTCCTGCAGCTTGTAATTTCCAAGCCCGGTGGACGCTCAAAGCTTGGCCATAGGATGGGACAAGTTTTACTCCCCCCATTTCTGTGCCCAGTGTCACCCAGCGCAGATAACCACCAAACACCAACAACCTCAAACCCAGCGCCAACGCCCAATTTACCCTAAGACATCGTTATTTGGTTCCTGTCACGGGGTAGAAACCTAATAGAGGGTCAAGAAGTATAAACCACTAATCACTTGCCAACATAGTCAACCATTTTCAGGAGGCACTCAGCCTTTCAGTCTTTGGATCAGGATTACACCAAAATAGCTTATGTACACGCAATTAAATTTATTTTCTGCTCTTTGAACTTCAAAAATTATACCTCTCGCAAATATTGTGAAGCTAGCTAGCCTATGAAGGCGATATAATAAAGTTTCACCCTGACAGTTTTTCCGAGCCTAGGCGTGCGCCTAGATTCAGTGATTACTGTGCCTATCTTGTCTTTTTTTTTCGTCCCGTGTTTATCCGCCTAAAATGATTTGAAGTTCTAGGTAGGTAGATAATACAAACTTGCTATTAATAGGGACGAGCAAAATTAAACAAATCGTAAAAGAAACACTGCAAGCCACTTTAAAATGGCTGGCTTCATAATTGGTCATGATTGTTGACCAAGTCTAATTTGAGCTCGTAGAAGTGTGAAGAGAGTAGGGTAGCCATCTTTGATTAAACTGCTTTCAACGTCTGCGCGCGCTCTGTAGTCAAATGTCCAGGCTCTATGTATCCAGTACATTATACATATGGTAAGATTACGAAGAGGAACAAGAACCACAATTTAATTCGTTGGTCCTTCGCTAGAGGTTTACAAATGAAACCGGCCGACCCGAGTGGCTAGTGAGGCGTTCCGAGTCAATACCGTATTCCAGGGATTGTACAGAAGTATCGGTATGATCGACCAGATACTTTGTGGAGAGCTAGAATTATATGTAAACCTGGTATCTCAATGCTTTACATGTGCATTTATATAGTAATAAGGCACGGCAAGTGTAATTTGATTAAATGAAATTTGAATAAATGCAGACCTACGAAAGTAATGAATTGCCGACAAATTTGGTGGAAAGTTTGCATCGCAGTTATATTCCAACTAGGTTGCCACTTCTAATATTAGAAATTATTACAACGGCGAAATTGGTATGCAAGTAAATCAATTTGTCCGCAAGATAAAATGTCAAGCAAGATGTATCCTGTTTAAAAATGTAGCTGTGGCCCCAAAATAATTATTGGACCATGAAGCGATAGAGGGTGGCGTTAAGGCTAAAAAACATGCAAGGCCAAGCGTGAAAAATACAAACAATCACGTTTGACGGAGACGGTGAGGTTGTTACGTTAGAGGCATTATTCAGACCAAAACATCCTTGAAAAGATGGAAAACCATATACGAAGACCTGACGAGTGGCCGAGGCACGTCTACTAAACTTGCAATGAAAGTCGGTCCATCAACAAATGTAAAGGTACCATATAGGTCCGCAAAGCAAAAACCCATAAAGTATGCATTTATAGATTTTTTTTCCGGTAATTTTAAGTCGTTCTTACAAAGGTAGTGAAGTATATTGGCGGGGAAATTAACACTACGATTATTTTTATGCATTGCCCGTTAAACGAGAAGTTTCCTGAACCTCTAGGAATTAGATACCATACCCTCGCTTTCAGTTATTTGAATAGTTTTTTGGACAAAATTTTAACGTAACGAAAGGAACCTTTTTTGTATTTTTTATTCTATTACAAGGGATTCGAAATGCTTTCGAGTCTTAAATGATGCAGTCGTTTGCTTTTTCTTAAAATTAATAATTCGAACTTGAGACTGTATTTTCGCAAACTTACAGTTTAAGCTTATTTCCTCCCCCCACACACTCTTATACACAAGCGGTATGTGAAGATTCCGAAACAACTTGGAAAGCACAATTACAAAAAATTGCAAAGCGTACGGCACTTTTATATATTTATTAATATATTTTATATATATATACATTTTTTTATTAATTTATGTGTTTGTATATATATATATATATATATAGTATATATATATATGCAACAGGCTGTATTATACAGTACAAGCAGATATTTGCTTACACAAATTAAGCTTAGGAAAAACGGTTACTGTGGAAACTTTCAGTGAGGTGTCCCCCACCTCCCAGTATGATCATGGAGTATTCAAGTCAACTTGCATGTATTTAGGAAAAAAAATTTTCTAATTTGATTTTACTTATGTTGTAAAAAAAATAAAAAGGGTAGTCTAGTTGAAACCAATATATAGTAATCAAAAAATAGTCATTAACAGGAATTAATTTCGGTCAAGCAATATAGACTAGAGAAGTAGAGGTTCTCAGCAAACATAATTACAAAGAATTACGCAAATTACACGACTTTGGTCCCAATCTTCATAGTCTTCTCCTCTCCTCCTGCTCACTCCGCCGCCGGGAGAGACAGTCATAATGGAGCCATGAGTGACGTTATTTTAGGACAAAACAACCTTAAATGGCTTGGGGAAAGTCTTGGGCACAGTCCTCTTCGAGGGACAAAGAACCACCCGTTGTGCCTGTGAAATGTAAAACAGGATTTAGGATAAGCCATTTTCCGACTGGAAATAGTTCATTCGTAAGTGGTGTAAATGGGTAAATACTGAAAAACGTAGTGCTATACAAGGACAGTATATTCTACAACTACATAAGACAAATATTCTAGAATTGTAGAACAATGCATGATTTCAAAGTTAAGAAAGCGATTAAACTAGACTAGGGTGAAAATGGTATCAGATGGAAAAGGAGATTAAATACTTTATAAATGAGTGCGGGAGGAGAAAAAAGGAGTAGAATAATTACACCTTCACTGGGCTAGCAGCGGACAGTCTCTTGCAACAAGCAAACCTTTCTTGAAGCTCCCTCGGGCACTCGCATTGATCTGACCAATGTTGAAGGACCCTCAATTATTCAGGTGAGGAGGACGCCACTAAGACACTTGATCATTTGGAAAAAAGGGGGTAGGAGGTAAAGGGGAGGGGAAGAAATGCGTGTAAGGAAAGGGAATGTAGAAAGGGGAAGAGGGTGGAAGATGTGAAAGAGCAAGAGAGAAGTAAAAAACATTGCGATTATTAAGGAAAAAATAGTAGAAAATAAGGAAGAAAGGGGAGGAGATGGAGGAGGAATGTAAAACCTTATTTTAGCTCACTTATTGATTAAGGGTTTAATGGACAGCATAGCGTTATCTTTCCGGTGAAGAGCCTCGGGATCTTGCAGAGAGCACAAACAGCAAGACATCACTCGCCAAAATAACGCACATATGCAGGACTCACGCTCTCCCGTATTACTTCCACTCTCCCTGCCACAGAAATTAGACTTGTCAATACCTTAAAGTTAATTCTAATGGGAAAAGAGGTTTCTCAAAGTTAACATGCAACAAAAGTTGCCAAAACAAGCGAAAAACTAATCCGCAATAAAAGGTTTTTTTTTGTCGTATGCGAGAAAAGTATATGTGCCGTTGTGATTAAGAGATCGCATGAAGAGTAAAGCGATCAAGTTTTATCATTACGCTGAAAAAGTGAAGAGGCACCTTTCTCTACATTATGATAAAAAGGTATAAAAAGGCATAGGGATACGCTAAAAAATTCTTATCGATAGCTGTAAAGACGATCGTACAATATCAAAACGAGTACAAAGGGTTCATTTCGAACACACCCTAGATCTAGCAACGAGGTTAAGGGTGCATTTCTATCCGGAAAAGGCCGTTCTTGCCAAAAACCATTTAGTTTTGCCGAGAAATTCGGGAATTAACAAGCCAAGACGTATAAAAGATCTAAAAAAATCTAGGTAAGAGTTCATGCTAAATAATGAGAAAAGCATCTTTCAACAGTATTAATACGAGAGCAATACCTCAAAACTTATGGACGAGGTGCATTAAAAACTACGGGGACGTAAAGAGTGAATGCATGGTTTAATATCGGAAAGCAGCGTTAACACAGACAAAGAACATGATAATGATACAAGAAAGGAGGTGAAAGAACAGTGGCATCTACACGTGGCCGTACGTTCGGCCACACTACCTGTGCGCTGACAACACTGAGGCCAGATAAGGACTGGAAAGTGAGTAAGACCGACACGGGATACAAAAAATTTCAGGCTATGCTAATAGTACGGAAAATAAAATGATATATACACCACTAAAAAAATCTCTTAACCAATGCAGCACCGGGACCAGGCATCTTGAGTGAAATATTAAGTGGAATGATGCTACGATCACACGAAGTGGGATTACTACTTCTGACACTTCTACGTCAGACACCACGTGGACAATGTTATAGTGAGTAAGACAGCCAGCTGCGTTCGCCCGTGTGCAGGGGGCGTCACCGTGGCCAGTAAGTCCTTTTTAACGATTGAAATGAAACTAAATCTTTTATATATTTATGCATGCGTAACATAGACAGGGATGTGATTTATAATCAGTTGTTTTTAAGTATATGACAGGCGATAAGACTGTGACCTAAAAACTGTTGTTGCTATTATTTCATTGGTAAGAAATCCCTAAGAAGCGACAAACAGGTCAATATATAAAACAACAGAATCTAAACTATATAATTCATTCATTCATTTAAGCTTATTCCCAATCGTATGCAAAAAAAAATGCTTTAGATCCATGGTTGGAATATATGATTTTTAAAGCCGAGATGCGAGTTTCATGAGCGCGGAAGCCGAGCGGAGAGCGGAGCCCGGAGCAGAGCGAGAGTTTGAGAGCCGTGTGCAGGGCTTTATTCACTTATTTTTAGGCCTTATTTCCGCTGACAAAAAAAAAAAATGTCTTACGACATAGAAAACTGTCGTTAAGTTCATTAGCGACAATTCGCCCGGGGCGGTTCCGACAGAACGATGCTAAAAATCTCTAAAAAAATCGGCCTTCATTTGAACGAATGTGATTTATTTTGAGTTAATTAAATTATCAACACTTTTTGATGATATTACAATAGAAATAGCAGTATTATACAAAGTTATTCGGTGTCAACATCTGAAAAATTACAAATAAAAAACGATTTACAAACTACCGAAAAAATCATTTGAAAATGCTCTAAGACCATAAGGCGCTCTACCATCATACTTTTTCCTTCGCTCTATCGACATCGGATTTGGACGTGGACACTTCTTTAAAAATTGAATATGTCACCTTTTCTTAACTGATTATATATTAACATTTACAAAGGGGAAATAACACGTGTCGCACGTACACACGTATACACACATTTATAAAAAACCCCCCGTTTGTTGTATTGTTTTTATGTTTAGATAAACCGGTTCTGTTATGGTTGCGCTATAACTATATATAGTTATTTTTATATATATATATAATTATATATAATAAGAATATTAGATACTATATATAACGTTTCTCTGTGTGCGTCGTTAAGATAATATTAACTCCGTTTTCTCTGTGTGCGTCTATGTATATAACATAGTTATACAATATCATATGTATGTTTATAGTCGTAAAGTGTAGTGTGCGTTTATACTATATATACTATCTATACTATATATATATATTATTTGTATTTTTTTTTTATTATATATTATTTTGTATTTTTTAATATCTATATATGATGCAGTAATATATAACATATATAACAATATTGTATTTGTAGCACACACTCCATCATATATGTGTGTGTCTGTATCTGGATTGTTTCTTTTATCATTATTTTTTTCTTATATATAATGGAATATGGACACTATGGGTATACCACAATATATATATTACAATTTGTACATAATACAAATACAACACCACTAACATACACATATTTTAGATAGATATATAGATTTTTATATACTATATATAATATAATTATATATATACATACATTATAAATTATTCAACATACATACAATATTATAATAAACAATATATGTATATACACACACATGTGACACACAAAACACCACACATATATTGTATATACATTAATTTCTATATGTATATTTTATGGCCTGGGGTGTTTGTATAATATATGTTATATGTATGATATGTATGCCAGACAAACATATATGTGTGTGTGTGTGTAGCGTGTGTGTGTGTGGTAGACATATGTGTAGGGGTTTGTGTCATTGTATACCTGTCAATTAGAAAGAGAAACCAGAAAAAAACATCTAAAGACTATTCGAAATATAGAATAAACGGTTCAGAGATGATTTGATGTTTTTTATTTACTGGTGGCATTGGGGAGATTCAAGAAGATAGCATGAAACCAGTCAGTACCACCAATTTTACTTTATCAAAAATAGTGTCAGGGGAAAAATCATGGCGTCGTGGACCAAAAGAGAAAGAAAAAAAAGGTAAAACAAAGGAGAGATGAGAATTATAAGTATGAAGCCCTGGCGAGCCTGATCTTCGCAAATCTCAAGCGAACGAAACGTGAAAAAATAGACAGGACTACTCTGCACCTCTCATTTTACTCTCTTCCGATCAAGGCTTAGGATCCTCATTAAACCAACCTAGGGCTCTCCAACAAATTCACACCTTCGCCTGCCCTTCCCACGCCCCTTAAAACTGCCTACCGTCCCAAGGAAAAAAAAAAAAATGGCACCCACCAAAATCGTCACGAAAATTCAATAAATCGGTCTTGTTAAAGAAAGTGTACATTTGGCCTTGAAGGTTTCAGATAACAGGTAGAAAATGGATCGTTATGGAAAAACTACTATTCAGTTAGGGAAATTAGCGTGCTAAGGTAGGAACCCACACCCGATAGTCAGTGGTGACAGCTCCACCCACAATGATAAACTTTCCCAGGAAGGTGGCGCAAAACAAACGGGAAATCACGTGGGGATGGTGAAGAGTGGCAAATGTTTATATATAACACTTATATATATTTTTAATTTTACTTATTATAAATATAGATAATATATATATTATAATATATATATTATACATCTATATAATATATGTGATTACCACATGACCACACACACACACACACACCACACAACACACACACAACACACACCACACACACACACACACACACACACAACACTACACACACAACTACACACACAAAAACATACACACGCATTGCACACATTACCATATAATATACTTCGGGGATACACCTGAAGTGTGGTGCTTAAGGAATGGCCGATGATTACTGGCTGAGAGTTAACATCCAAAAGAGTCTCAGGTGTTATGCTAGAAGGAGATAGAGAACGTAGACGAATGGTTACTGAGAGAGAGAGAGAGAGGATAGAGAGAGATTGCCGGTATGCGAAACGCACAAGGATTTTCAAGAAGGGGAACAAATAATTCCTCGCCTCTGCCCAGACCGTATCTTTGGAAGTCACGCTTAGAAAAAAAAAAAAAAAATAAATTAAAAACACTCCCACGTGGGGCCATGGAAGGAAAAAAATCTGCAGCAAGTAAACAAACTTCAAATTTTGCCGCTCCTAAACAAACCAAATTCCAACACGCCCAAAAGGGAGGCGAGCTTAACACGTCTGTAAAAGATAAAGGTTGAAGTCCACTCAAGAAGTCAGGTAATCGCAGGAGAGCAAAGCGTTTACTTCACTCGCACTTAGAAAAACGCTACTAAAAAAACGGTGTCCTAGGATAGTACCGACAAAAGGAATATGATTATGAATTAAACGAAAGAACCTGTCTAAAAAAATTTATATGAGAAACCATGATCATTGTGGCCAGTTCGACGAGAAACAAAGGTCGTACTAGTGTCATGGGATGTTCCGCGGGAAACACCGTGCCTCATCGCAGGGCCGCATGGCTCGAGAGAGAAGGGTCATGTGCATTAAAAACGGCTGCCACTCATGTCCATTTGCCATCACATGAAAAATGAAATTACTAAAAGAAAAGGGAAAAGGGATAAAGTAAAAACGAAGAGAATAGGGACGTATAACATGTATTTCCCTTCGGTAAGGGGTTATCGATTGTGGATGTAATGCGTTTTTTTTTTTTCTTTTTTTTCTTTTTTCTTTTTTTCTTTGTTTTTTTCGGTGAAAAACAGCGTAATAATATAAGAGGCTTTTTATGTAAGCTATTAGTGGAATTAGGATAATTTTTGTCATGGTGTGCTGAACAGATTATTGTTGATATGTATGTAGATATACCTGTAATTTTTTATTATATATATAATAGATATATTAACATCCTTTATATATAATATATATAAGTACTATATACATGATGTAATACATGTTACATTATTTTATTTATCATAGCTAAGCCACTGGCGGGGGGGGGGGGCCCCCCCCCCCCCCCCCAAAAAAAAAAAAAAAAAAAAAAAACAGTCCCAAATCAGTGCCGGTCATAAAGGCCTAGTAATAGGAAAGGATTGGGTCAGGAACGGGCATACTGCATAAAAAATATCTCCAGAAACATGGACCATTAGCGAACCGATATGTGTGTGGCCAAACCCATATATTATATATATATTATATATATATAGATATAATATACTGATATAGTAAATATATATATATATATATAGGCATTATATTATGTTAAGTATACTCGAAATATGTTTTTGTATACCTTATGGTATATGTAGGTATACATACCTGTCAGATATATAATTTATTATTTTTTTTTTTTTTTTACTATTGATTTTATTATATATAATATATTATCTTTATATTATATTATATTATATAATAGATATATTATATATACATGTACATTAACATGCATGCAATATATTATATATTATAATATTTTACTTTATTAATTATACTATTTATTATATATATATATATATAATATATATTGGTGTTGCCAACTAGCACACAACAAAAGGCCCGGCATAATATACATATACAATATATATATAATAATAATATATATTATACTATATATATATACTTAGTATATATATAGAGTTTAATTAGACAATACATATAAGGTATTTATTAATATTGCATACACACATATAATTCAGCCATACACACATATAGATTATAATTATACATTATACATGTAGGTATGCACTGCACGATATGACAAAATAAATATATATGTATATAATGTATCAAATGTGTTGTATAATATTTATCTCAAAATGTATGTTATGATCAAAATGTATGTGTCTATATATTATGTATGTGTCTATAATACATGTATGTATATATGTTATTTAGTCTATCTATATGTATATATTATCTTATACGTAGGTATTCTATATTGCTATTCTTATGTATATATAAGTATCTATTATATGTATACTATAAATTTGTATATTATTGATGCATATGTATATAATGTTTATAAATGTACATCTTATGTATACTATATGTCTATATAGTTAATACATGTATATATAGTTATTTACATGTATATATAGATATCATTAATATATGTATATTAGGTAATATCTATATATATATTAATATATTAATATCTATTTTTATATATCTATTATATTTCTTATTTTTTTATATACAATGTATATATATATATGGATAAATAGGTATATATATGAATATATAGGTTATATATATGTATATACAGGTTAATTTGATATCATGTTATATAAGGTACTATAAGTATAATATATATATATATATATTTTTTTTTTTTTTTTATATATATTGTATATATATTATTAGATGTATAATATAAGGTTATTTATATGTAATAATGGGTTTTATATATAGAGGCATATATCTGTATATATAGGTCAATTATATGTATAAGTATATATAGGTATAGGTAGTATATATGTATTAAGGTAGATATATGACTTATGATGGTATATAGGTTATATACATGTATATATATGTATATGTTATATGCTATATATATGTATAGGTATTTAGCGATATCTATATATGTATAGTATTGGCCTATATATATGTATAGGTATACGTTATATATTTGTTATAGGATAATATATTATACTATAAATAAATATATATATTATAGCTCTATATATGTAGTATAGGTATATTGTATATGTTATTATATATATATGCATAGGTATATATGTATAGTTATAAAATCACTTGTATATGAAGGTAATATTGTATAACGGTAATGGTGTAAGGGTATATGTATTTATTACATATAGTTATAAATAGATGATATATGTATGTATATACACACACACACAATTTTTTTATTATATTATATAATTATAAATATATATATATACTTATATTTACTCTATATATATACATATATATATATATGACAGCTATTATATTATATATTTAATAATATATAGATATTATTATATATATATTATATATATAATTTTTTTTTTTTTTCTATTTTAAAAAAAAAATTTTTATATATTTATACATGTGTGTATGTGTGTGTTTGTGTTGGTGTGTGTGTGTGGAATTATGAGAATATATATATTATAAGATTTAATTATATTATATATACTATATCTAATATAAGTATATCTATATATGTCTGTGTGTGTGTGTGTGTGTGTGTGTTGTGTGTGTGTGTGTGTGCTGTTATATATATATATATATATATAGATATATATAATATATATATATATAATATATAGGATTTACTATATATATGTATATTATTATATTATATATATATACGATATATATGTGTGTGTGTGTGTGTGTGTGGTGTGTGTGTGTGTGTGTGTGTGTGTGTGGTGGTGTACATGTATATATATGTTATATGTGTACTATGTATATATAAATATTATATATGTATAATAGTATATATATATATATATATATATATATATATATATATGTTCGCCGACAATATATATGTCTCTCTGCCACCAAACACCAAGGCAGGGCTAGGCAGACAATTTTTGTGTAGCCACAGGGTCGGAACACTGAACAGCTCCAAGAGGCACCGAGCACCAACAGCGTCCCAGAACACCACAAGGGGAACGCCAAGTGGCGAGTTTGTTTGAGGCAGGGCACGAAATAAACACCACGATGACAGCTTCCTTATCTCTTGTACACAAGTTATACCAGTACACTTTTCTATAGGAACAATACAGGTGCACACATTATAGCATGTCACACTAGCACGAGACAGCTTATAACAGGGCAACACAAGAATATAGTCACAAGGCACACCACGAGGTCTTCACAGGCGAAGCACCAATGTCTCCACCTGGCTTGTTCCTCCGCTCCTTCCGCTCACAAGCCAGTGAGGTTCATGTTTTGCCCATGTTCCCTTCATGTTAAACAACATGCCCAGGCATCCTTTCATGTTAACAACATGTTTCGCACAGAGACAAAAGGACACACTGGCGTAGCACTATCCCCCCCTATTCAAGCAGACGACCCGGTTGCTTGACATACTAAAACACTGAAACAAAAACTACAGAAATTTAAATAAAAATTAGTCCTCGGACACCAAACAAATTCTTTTCCACAAAAGTAACCGGAATTGTAAATCATCTCAGAAACACAAAAAAATTCTGGCATCCAGCACGGGCTTTCTAGCTTCTCGTGGGGGGGGTTTTTCGTTCTGGAGGAGGCCTCGTGGGCGGTGGGGTGTGGGGTGGTTGGGGGGCGTATATACTTGGCAGTGGCCCCCAGGTGGTATCTCCTGCCCCAAGACCTGGCTCATGGCACCATGATGTATGTGCATCGCCTCACCGTCCAAATGCTGCGTCCTCATCTCGGTCAGCGTCTGGGCCACGTCCTCATCGCCGCTACTGGGGAGAACTTCATCTTCTCGTCTGTGCCTCCGTCAAATTCAGGTCGCTGCAGTGCGGCAAAGTCCTCGAGGGAAGTCAGGCAACGTGCCACACCAAAACCAACTCCCGCTCCCCGGAGACTCTTCTGAGCTCCACTTCCGCACAACGGGCCCCAGCTTTGCACAGCGGGCACTTCAGGTCCTAATTGTGGAGAAGTTAGCTACCCAACACACTGTAACTAACCCTTCCCTGGTCCAAAACGAGGCTCCGCCCAACCGTTACGCCATCAGCATCTGCATGGTTTTGAATGGGTCTCATGAGGCCCCATTACTCATGCATCCTTCTGACAGGTCGACACCGGATTTATGACTATGTCCTGGGGGCAAGGTGCAGTCGTTTCAGCTGTAACTAACCTCTGCACGCCAACCTCTGGAAGCAAGAGGCACATCTTTCACCCATGCCCCCTCACCAGTGCTTCAGTCCCAAGGTCGAACACAAGCCCTTACTCTGCGTCAGGTAGTCAAGGAACAGCAAGCAGGCTCGTCCAGATCGTGGCCAAAATATATCAACCCGGCAGACGCTGACCGTGTGGCCCACGCCAATTTTTTTCTAGTTTTTCTCCACTGGGCCCCTGGCAGCTGCAACACCAATACCAGTGACACCACACAGTTCTCTGGGTGGCGTCTGGATGGTTAGCAAGTGGCCAAAATATTCAGCCGCACTAGGGTCTCTCAGCCCCAGTGCCACTGTCAGGCGGCCCGGCTTCCCATTACTGTGTATGTATCCTAAACCTGCATCGTGCTGGTTCGATTTCAGCGTTACCCAAGTCGGGGCCCTGGGAAACTGAGGACGGCTGGGTTTCGGCCCCCTATCCAGCCTGTCGAGTTTTTCACTCCCTGTACCACTTTCTAGCCTTTTTTTTTTTTTAGGAACATGCATGGATGGGACCTATACCTGCCAACATTCCTTGCAGCACTGCTGTAAGGCATTTCAGAATCCGTCGGTTTTATGGGCGTGGGTTCGGATCCCACTCTGACACCATTTGTATGTTACGCCGTCTCTGCCACCAACACAAGGCAGGTAGGCAGACGGCTTGTTATCCACAGGGTCGTGGAAACACTGAACAGCTCCAAGGAGGCAACGAGCAACCACAGAGTTCCCAGAACACCACGAGGGGAATACGCCAACGTGGTGAGGCAGGGCACAAAAATAAACACACGATGACAGTCTTTCCTTTATGGTACACAAGTTATTAACCCGTACAAACTTTTCCATAGCACCAATACAGGGGAAACCAGCAGTCACATGTGGCACGTGATACAGCGTAAAACATGGCCACACAAAATATCCGTCACAAGGCACACAGCGGATCGTCACAGGGAGCAGGCAACCCACTCCGTCTCCACCTTAGGCTCTGGTTCCTTCCGCTCTTCGCTCCACAGCCAGCTGCGTCATGTTTGGCCCAGGTCCTCCATGTTAAACTGCCAGGTCACCTTTTCATGGAACACCATGTTTATGCACAGAGACAAAGACCCACTGGCGTAGGCAATATATATAACATACCAATATATGAGTGTGTGTGTGTGGATGTATATATGTATATCTATATATATACTATATTTTTTTTTTATATATATGTGTGTGGGTGTGTGTGTGTGTGTGTGTGGGTGTGTGTGTGTGTGTGTGTGTGTGTGTACATGTATATATATTTATAATGTGTTATAATATGTATATGTATATTTATGTAACAATGTAGTGCGTGCGCTCGTGTGCGTGTACCCACGCACACACGACCCAATTCTTATGTTAACATATGGCTGCTGGCCATGTTGCAGGCTCCGGTCCATGTAGTAGATATCGCGTAGGTATAAAAAAGTGCATCATTTTCGACACTTTGTAAGCGTCTATGAACCCTAGTACAAGGCTACTTTTTATGAGCTTGGATTTCGTATTAAGGAAAGATTACTATATTACAATAAAAGGGGTAACACACAAGAGTCTTGGGGAGCGCTTAGCCCAGGGTTCACGTGTCGGGCCAGCCCGTCCTGAAGGCGAAGGCGGACTGACCCTTATCACGTCAAGCGGATGGTACACGAACGAGAGGGTCAGGACAGAGGGTAGATAGAAACGTCATCTACACCTCACTAGAGTGATGGTTTCTTAATTCGACTTGAGGACACTTGGAAAACCAGTCACGTGTAGTCTGGTCGTCTAATGGGATAGCACAAAGTATGTTCTGTACCCGCCATAAAAACTTATTTTCTGCTTATTGAACTTCCAAAAGTTATCCGCTCATAGTATTGTGTAGCTGTTAGTATGTAGTGAGACGAAGAGATATTTAAGTTCACCTTGACGGCTTTTTCCGAGCTAGGCATGCGGAAAGGAGAAGAAATCGGCCTCGGTTAGTGATTACGTTATCTTTATTGTTCTTCAGTTTAGGCGGGGACAACCACGTGAATTTCTAGTAGTGTTAGATTAATTACAACTTGCTAGTACTAGGACTGAGCAAATAAAAACCGTAAATATAAAACACGCAAGCCCACTTTCAAATGGATGGCTCATTAATTGGTCAGGGTGTTGACCCCAGTCTAATTTGAGATCCAGTTAGTAAGGGCGGGACCGAATGAGGGAGATAGGGCTAGCCAATCTTTAATGTATGCTTTCAACGTTCTGAAACGGTTCTGTGCGCAAGTACAGTCAATTATGAACAGGCTTATATATCCATCACATATGTATGTAAGATTACGAAAGAGGAAACAAGAAAAAATCACATCAATAATTCGTGGTCCTTCGCTAAGAGGTTTACAAATGATCCGCCCCGTGTCGAGTGGCTCGTGAAGCGTTTACGAGTACTCACTTATTCCAGAAGAATTGGTGTCTACGTTCTAATCGGTATGAGCGCCAAGAGTGGAGAGGATGGAAGTATATGTAAAACCGGTATAAAACAGTAATCAAGTAAGCAAGTTATTGAGTAATGAACTTCGTTATGGATTTAATGCAGACCTAAAGAAATTAATTGAATTGCGAACAAAAATTTGGATTGCGTTTCATGGGGCCAGTCACCTATCCA
This sequence comes from Penaeus monodon, assembly GCF_015228065.2. Taxonomy (NCBI): domain Eukaryota; kingdom Metazoa; phylum Arthropoda; class Malacostraca; order Decapoda; family Penaeidae; genus Penaeus; species Penaeus monodon. The sequence continues at coordinate 10,672,544 of NC_051403.1, read as the reverse complement.
TACGTTGCCATCAAATATTGTATTGTATTAAATATTTACAAGGACGAAATTGGGAATGCAAGCCTAAATAAAGCTTGTCCGCTAAGATTAAAAGGTCAAGCAAGATAATCCGGTAAAATGGGGGTCCAACGTTCGCTAAAAATGCCCACTGAAAGCGATAGGAGGGTGCGCAAGGTGTAAAAACACGCACAGCACACAAGTGAAATTCCAGACAAGGCCAGTGTGACGGAGGACGGTGAGGTGTTACTGTTGCAATATCATGGTCCAACATCCTTGATAAGATGGTAAACCATATACGAAGACCTATAGATGAGGCACTTCTACCCAACTTGCAAGAAAGTCGGAGTTCCATCCCACCAAAAGTGGGAAGGTACCATCATAGTGTTAGTCTGCAAAGCAAAACCAACTTTGCATTTAGTGATTTCTTCTGGTATTTTTTAAAGCCGTTCTACATAAAACTAGGAAATAATGGGTATGTATTATATCAAAACACTACGATTTACGTTATCTGTGAAGTCCATCAACCGAGAAGTTTCTGAAACTTCTTCGGATAGATATCGAGAGCTATGGATACCACTACCATACCATCGCTTTGCAGTTATTTGAATTCGTTCTTTGGAACCAAAAATTTTAAACGAACGAAAGGAAACCTTGCTATTCATACAAGGATCGAATGCTTTCGAGTCCTTAAATGATGCATCGTTTCGATTTCTTTAAAATTAAATAATCGACTATATGTATTTTTCGCATTACTACCAGTTTAGGTTATTTCATCCCCCCCCCACCCCCCCCGCACATAAATATACAATGTTCATGAAGATTCAGAAAACAATTGAGAAGCCCACAATTACAACTGTATAAGTGTACAACTTGTACCATAATATGTCGTGGCAACAGCCCTATACAGTACAAGCGGACTTCTTACACAAAAAGTAAAGCTTGCAGGAACGGGTTTACCGTGGAAAACTTTTCGGAGCTGTTGGCCTTCCCCCCACCCCCAGTCAATTCATTGAGTATCAGCACTTGCAGTATTAGGAAAAAAAAAAAAAAAAAAAACAAAAAAATCTAATTTGATTTTTAATTATTTAATAAAGATAAATGGGGGCTCTAATTGGACTTAGTAGTATATAAAATAGAATTAACACAGGAAAATTTTTGACGGTCAAGCAATATAGCCTAGAGAAGGTAGAGGTTCTCACAAACCTATAACAAATTACAAGACTGGTCCCAATCTTCACAGTCTCTCCTTTCTCCCGTTCACTCCGCCGCACGGGAAGAGACCGCATGCAGGCTAAGCGGCGTCAGGCTGCCGATGGACAAAACACTGCATGGCTTGGGGCAAGTCTGGCACAGTCCTCCTTCGAGGGACAAGAAAACCCCGTTGACATGTGGAATAGTAAAAAAGGATTTAGATAAAGCAATTTTCGACTTGAAACAGTTCCAATCGTAAGTGTGGTTGAAGGGGAAATACTGAAACGTATGGGCATATACAATTACATTCTTTCTTACAAATACAGAGAAGAATATTTATTTCTAGAATTGTAGAAAATGCGAAGTTTGTATTCAAAGTCAAGAAGCGATATATAACTCGACAGATACGTATGTAAATAGAACAAGATGAAAGTGAGTATCAGATGGAAAGAATGGGAAACTTACATATATAAAATGAGGGGGAGGAGAGAAAGGAAGGAAATTACTTACATTTGTCACAGGGTTCGCACCGACAGCTCTTGCTACAAGCAAACCTTTCTTGCAGGCTCCCTCGCGCACCTCGCATTTTATCTGGAAATGTTGAAGACCTCAATTATTCAGGGGCCGGAGGCGCACAAAGGCACTTCTTATTAGGAAAAAAAAAGTGCGTAAGGAGATTAAAGGGGGGGAGGGGAAGGATGTGTTTTAAGAAAGGGATTAGAAAAGAGGTGGAAAGAGGATGGAAAGAGCAAGAGAGTAAACTTGGCTTTTTTTTTTACTTTAAAAAAAAAAATCGGAATCATGCCAAATAGTACGGAAATAATGATATTTACCAATACTAAAAAACTCTACCAATTGCAGCAGGGACAGGCATCTTGAGTGGATTCAATGGAAACTGGAGCACGATCACACGAAGTGATGCAATAAGCTGAGCTTTTCAGTGGACACCACGTGTTTTACGAGTTTATATGACGTAAGGCAGCAGCTCGGCGTGTGGCATGTGGCCTTTACCGTTGCAAGTTAAGCTTTTAACGATTCAAAATGAAACTAATTCTTTTATATTATTTCTGCATAGGTAACCTAGCCGGCAATGATATAATCATGTCTTTAAGTAAATACAGACAATAGACTGAAATTCCATTTAATACTGGACTAAAAACTGTGTTGGTTATTTTATCTATGTTCGTTAAAAATCGTAAAGTAGCGATTAAAGAACCAGTTAATGTAAAACTGAATCGTAACTATAAAAAATCATTTTCATTGAACTTTAAAGCTTATTTCCAATCGTATTAAAAAAAGAAATTAGAATGCTTTAGTAGCCCTGAGTGATAATGATTTCAAAGCGTGAGCAGAGCGAGAGTGTGAGAAGCCTTGTGGAATTCAGCTCTATAGAATACGGGGTACTCACTTATCTTAGGCCTTATTTTCCGCTGACAAAAAACGTCTTACGACAACTAGAAACTGCGCTAATTTCATTTGCGACACTTTCCGGGATGGTCGCGGTAGGAATGATGCCAATATTGTTCCAAAACACGACTAAAAGGCTCCTTAAAAGTCACTTACCCCTTTTTTATTGTCGTTTAATATGAATAGTGGCTTAATTGGCGAATGGATTTTTATTTTTGAATTATATTAAATTATCAACCAATTTTTTAATGATATGACAAAGGAAATAGCAGTATATACAATGTTATGTCGTTTTATCAAACATCTAAAAAATAATTAACAAAATAAACGAAAACTACGGAAATCACTGAAACTGCCCAGGCCATAAGCACCTCCCAATCATACTGTTTCTTCGTCTATCAAACATCGGATTCGGACGGGACATTTCTTTAACTATTGACAATATGTCCCCTTTCTAAGAACTGATATTAATTATTAAAAGAAATACGCGTGCGCATGCATCGTTTCTTTATGTGTGAGTCTATATATATATATATAGTTATTGAGATATACTTATATAATACCCTATTATATACCATATAAGATATATATTTACAATACATATTAGGACATTTATTATAAATTATATTATATATAATATAAGATATTATATATATATATATAACCGTTCGTGGGCGGTTCTATGTATATAAAATATACAGATTAATGTAAGTATATGCGTTTGTGATTGTGTGCGTTCTATATATATATAGTATATATATATATATTATATATATATATATATTAGATATAATTTTTTATATTTTATATATGTACAGTATAAAATTATATACATATATACACAATAGTGTATTTGTAAGTACACACATATATGTTGTGGGTGGTATACCACACTTTATTGTTTATTATATGTATATATATAATATATAATAATAAATATATAGTTTGATATATATAATATTCTATGTGTGTGTGTGTGTGTTAAAAAGGATGAGCTGTTGGGTTTTCACATAAGCATTTGGCTGTTCTTTTGATCTGATTAAGATTCTTTCACCTATCCATGTACAAATTATCATCAAATGATTGGTGCTCTGACCTATTTTGTAAATGTCAGAGCATCAGTCAAGTTACCCATCTGATAGAGCGTTGCTGGGTGAATTCCAGCTTATTTATCCATGTTCAACTTCATGGACGTAAATTTAAACCAGTTCCTTCCTTTCTCCTCAATACGGTTATGGTGTGGAGGTCACTTCCACTTATTGTTTTGTTGGATAATATTACCGAGTTTAAAGAAAATCAGTAAATACATAACAAATTCTTCTAGTCTGTCTTGGTATTTTTTGCTTCTCTTAGTTTCCATATATATATAAACGTTGAGATCTTCTTTAATGGAAGTCTTAACAGTCTACGGGGTGTAGACTTTTAATCTAATGAACTGATGACTTGATGGATGTGCGTTCTACATATTCAAAAAAAAAAAAAAAAAAAAAAGCATTATTGGCGAAAATCATGTATCCACATCTCGTGCTATGGAGTTTTCAAAAAATGTTTGACGCATAAAATCAAAATAAGTAGGATAAAGAACTTCCCCTGGTGTGTGGCAAGCTCGATTTCCGGTCAGAAGGATCTCCGGAAACTTTCAATGAGGACAACCATGATGGAACTCTTAGTAACCCTACTAAGGATGAAGGAGATCATCATAAACAATAATGATGAAAGTAATAATAAAAGTTATAATAATAATAAATTGATAATAATGATAATATTAATAGTAACGATGATGATGATGATGATGATAACGATGGTGATGATGATAGTAATAGTAATAATAACAACAATTATAATAACTATGATATGGTAATTACAACAATAATAAAGGTAATGATAACAATAGCAAATTAATGTGTCCGAAGAGTTCCCAGGGGAGAGTGAATTTTTGCACTGCGGTGAGTTCCTGGATGATGACTATGATAGTACTGCTGTTTGTCTGGACTTTGGGTATGAGGAGGTGGACTTCTTTGTGTTCCTGTACACACCTGCCCTTGATAAAGCTTGCCAACGTGACGAGTCGGGAGCTGCCTGTGCTGCTGAAGGCCTGGGTACTTGTGGTACTGAGGCAGCTGGTATGCCCCTTCCTATAGCCATCGGGCATCTGGCTGCAGACCAGGAAGGGCAGCTACATGAAGTCCTAGATCAGTTCCCAACTTTTTTCTCCAGGGACAAGCAGGCCATAGGCTACGTACCAGGAGTGCAGCATCGCATCATCACCACAACAGACACCCCAGTTTCTTTTTTCTCCAGGGACAAGCAGGCCATAGGCTACGTACCAGGAGTGCAGCATCGCATCATCTCCACAACACCGAACCACCCCAAGTTGTGACACTCCATGTTGTACACATGGAGTGGACCCGTATATCCCGTGTCATCGATGAGTCATCCTCGAGCCCCTGGCTTCACCAGTGGTACTGAGTCCGGTAAAGGGTTTTTTCACCTCTGTCTGGTCGACTACCGGACCTGAACCAGGTGACGACCTCAGACACCTATCCCCTTCCCCCATCGATGAGATTTGCGACCTTGTCAGGAAATGCCTGGTTCACTGTTCTGGACGGCCAGTCACCAACTGGGCCATCTTTGCACCTGACTATCGCCAAAGACCGCACTTCAGGATGGCCATCGACCTGCTGCAGTTTCAGAGGCTTCCCTTTGGCCTCTCCAATGCACCAATTTCAGCGGACTAATATTGCCTTGGCATCTGTTTGGATGTCACCCCCTGCATACCTGACGATGTGGTCATCGGAACTTCGATGACACCTACAACTCCAGACATGCTTTCTGCACAAAGCGGATGAAGTGAACTTGAGAGTGTGAGTTGCCAAGCACCGTGAAGCTTTTGGGTTTCTTGTTGTCTGAGGTGTGCCACACGCTGTTATATGTCCGCACCTAAGGACGCCGAGATCCGCTATGCCGTCATCGACTTGGAGGCGCTGGGTGTGGTAGAAGCTGTCCGTGCCTTTGATCTGTATTTTTACGGTCGACGGTGTGTAATCTGGACAGACCACCAGCCCTTGGTTGAGGTATATTCCAGGTGCACGAAGAGCACCCACTTGGTATGCATACGAACTTGGGGGCTATGACTTCAAGACAGTACAAGACAGGGGCCAGCAACCACGTGCCAGACCTTCTCTCACGACCAGCAGGTGGTGTACCTCCATCTATGAAGACAGCATGCCTACTAGAACAGGCTCCAGGAGGCACATGATGATGCTGCTGATGAGATGGACCTCAGTGGAATGACAGCTGTTCAGACGAGGGAGCACCAGCTATGGGACCCGGCATGCGAGGACCTCCTGGGTTGGCTGGAAGGACGCCAGGCTGTACCAGGGGAGAGACCTCCTGCTGCACTCTTCAGCTTTAAGGTGGAGGAAGGTGTTCTGTACTACCTGCGGACTTTTCCTGATCGGGTAGTGAGGCAGGTTTATGTCCCCAAACACCTCTAGCCACAGGCACTACGACAAGCCCACTGCCCTCTGACTGCCACCCATCCTGGGGTCCACCATACATTCCAGAACCTGCAGGGCGCCTGGTATTTCCCCAATATGTATCATCTGGTGAGGGAGTATGTGGCTGCCTGCCATGCATGTCAGCAGCGCAAGGGTGTGGCAGGATGCACCCCAATGGAAGGCCATCCACTGCCAGAGGTCCCACTGGTGACAGTGTCAGCTGACCTTATAGACTTGCGGGGATCAGCAGCATGTACTCTCCATTGTGAACCATCACACATGGTTTAGCTGGTCCCACTGCGTGATAAGAGGGCCGACAGAGTGCTATGGGCCTTTGTCGACCATTATGTGACTCTATTTGGGCCACCTGACCGAGTGGCACTCACTTCTGGAGGCCCTGTGAGTGCAACACTCTTTCACAGTGGCCTATCACCCCCAGTCCAATGGGGTGGTGGAGTGCACGAATCGGACAGTGAAGGATGCGCTGGTGGCACTGGCTCGGCAGGCTCCTTCGCAGTGGCCCACCCATCTTCCTGCTGTTCGCCTCGCCTTGAACTCAGCCCTCCACCGTGCTGTGGGGGACCAGCCGCTATACTTGCTGACGGGTCTTATGGGAAGGGGCTGATTAATCGCCAGGCTGTGGACCCCAACCTGATATTGGCACGTCTTGCAGACGCCCGCCGGCTAGCTGTTGAAGTGTGCCGGAAGATGCAGGAGACCAACAAGGCCCAGTATCTCTGGTCCTACATAAGGTCCTAGGGAACCATAAATCCTGCTGTGTACAGAAGCGGTTGGGCTCTGTTAGTTACGATGACCAGGTGTTGTGTGTGTGAGTGACTCGAAACATTTATGGTAGTGGGGTTCTTGAAATTGGATTTTGAACCAAGGGTCGGTCCTTGACCATCAGCTCAAACTATAGTGTGTAAGAAGAGAGAGAGAAAAAAAAGTTCTTGTGTTGATATCTTCCATATTGTGATATTTTACTAGTCTTGTATTTTAAATATATTTTTGAATTTTACATTTTCGAGTTTTGTATTATGTTTTTATATGAATTTGTACATGGTGCTATCGGGTACTGGACTCCTGGAGGTGTGGCGTTTTCCGTTCCGGGAGAAGGCTGTAGTATGATGTATACCTCGGTACAAGAATGCACCCGGTTTTGTGGATTCATTTATGCAACGGGTGATAACCATGTTGCCATTTGGGGTGCTTTTCTTTATTTGAATGTGCTTGCTGACACCCATCGGCACACCCTTGTTGTTTTCTTTATTAAACGCCCCACCTCCAGGAGAACACCAAATGATTTCTTGTGTGAGAGAGGTCGTAGTCCACACCCAACACCTTCACAACTTGGAAAGGCAGCAACCCCTTGGCCGAGTGAGCGGTGAATCGCCACCGGCAGCAGTTTGGTGGGTAACCTAGGTGTGAAGGGAGTGTAGTGTGGTCTGGGCAGACATTTGTGTTGATATCATCTGTGCTTTTTTTATGTTCAGTGTCACTGCCTGTATGTTTCCATAAACCAACTCGACTGTGATATTAAACCCTTGGGTGACAGCATAATGCCGGGGAAAAACCCGAACTTGGCTCTCTTCCCTGTGGGCTTAGGAGGTAACTTTGCCCGGTTTTTTCCCCTCCCCAGCTCGACCCTTTAAAATTAACGACCCGGGGAAATACTCGTCAGCCCCTGTACAAGGTGATGGTAATAGCTACACACCAAAAGTTACTACGAAAATCTTCTGTAATAATGTGTCAACACCCCATAACACTATAACTCCCCCTGCTCCATTGTACTGGGTATCTTTAACTGGTGGCGGGGTGGCATTGCTTCCCTTTTTGGGCTTGCAACAAAAACACACTTACCACTTCCATGACCACCATGCCTAAAAAACCATGTGGTACATTTTTTGGGCCTCTTTCCTTTCCCCTTCTCCCATAAATGCTTAAGCCATAGTGCAGCATTCTCACGCAGTTTTTTTGGGGTAAAGTGCTAAGTGACTGAAAATGGCTGTTTCTTAACTATTTTTTTTAAAACCTTTAATCGCATTACTGTTGATCAGGGTAGTGGTCAAAAAACATACTACTTCTTAAAAAAATAGTTTTTAATTTCTCTGTTATTGTTATTTATATAGTTTTCAACTGCAACAAATTTAACGCTTTTCTTTGCTTTATCTATTTACAAATTTCATACCTTTTTTTTCTCTTCTCGTACGCTTTTCACGTCATACCCAACCGCACTTCCTCTTACCCTTTCCGGTCGGTCGGGACATGGGAAACCAAAATGACCGTCTTTTTCCGTGATTTGGTTGTTTTTGTTGAAACCCTGGGGATAAACCATAGCACGTTACTTGCACATTGATGCATTTCTATGGGGGTTAGAAAGAGCTTGTAAGCAATTTTATAAAATTTATTATTACGATTAACGTTAGAAACTTCCCCATATCCATGCACAGAGATGCCCGATATAAGATGGGGTTGCAAAACGTCTAAAAGATCTACGCTCTGACATTTGGATAGCAGGTACGGTAAAACCAAAGTTATTCGTTTGATTGGGAACTTTTGATCGTGTGACCCTAGTTACATCTGTTAATTAATGTAGGGCTTGGGTTTAAGCTAGAATCATTATCGCTTATTAATCCACCTTTCTCCCCCCCTAAAGTCGCTTCATTTTTTGGGTAAATCCCAAACGATCGTGATTCGTGATGTTAAATACTTGGGGGAATGTCATGAGCCTATCACGATACACAAAAAAAGCAGGTTATTTTTAGTTTTCCCAGCTCAATTCCTTCTTGTAGGGGATTTTGGGGATAGAAACCCCGGATGAAGACTACATGCATAAATAAAATGCTAACTCGGGGTTCAGACCCCCAAAAAGATTTTCCCGCCAAAAGCTTGCCAATATATATTTTTTTTACTCACCATTCCCTTTAAACATACATTCTTTCGCATATGATAATTCAGGGGGGTAGTTTAAATAATTTTTTATATAAGCATTGCTAATTTATCTCAGTATTTTTATATTGAAAGGGTTTAAACTTTGGTTTTTTGATTATTCTTTGTGGCTAGCTCACTCTATTCGCTCACAAAACACACACCACTCACTATTTTACGAGAAAAAAAACACTGAAACCCCCTTATTTATTTGTTCTGCGTATTGAGTTAAGACCATATGTATCTCTTTTTTCCCCGATTTTTTTCATTGTGATAGGACTGTACATGATTTTCAATTTTTTTATTTTCCCTACTTTTCTTCTGTGTGATGACAATTGGTTAAGTAAGCTTTGCGATTACCGTTTTCGTTTCCTTTTCTACTCTCATATCTATCAAGAAGTTGTAGTTCAAACCCGGTCCATGCGATCACTACTTTATCTTTGTAAAAAATAAACCCCCAAAACGAAAAAAAAAACGAAGATAGAATAAAAACGAACTTAAAACTGCAAATTTATATAAAACCGGCTTTGGCACTTACACCCCCCTTTTTGTTGCCTTTCTTTTTTTCTTACTATCTTGTCCCTTACTGTAAATCTGGGTTTGCTGATATCCGACACGCACAGTCAGCTTAAATGCTGTAGGAATTGAATTTAAATTGAATTTGTTTATTTAGCCAAAAACTTTTACAAAGTGGACAGTTGATACAAAAATAATACAGTAGATTTGGCGGGCCCCTTTCGAGAGCACCATGTTCTCTTAAAAGGCACTTTAACAACAACATAACATTAAACTGATTACATGTTAATTTTGGGCAAAATCAAATACATAAAAATATAGATTATTTCCCATTATTACTTAAATCGACATTATGCGTAAAATACATCAAGAATTTATATTGAAAGAAAGAAAGAATCAAAAAAACAAAAAGAAAAAAAGTCAACTTAAGTCTATGAATAGGTTCAACGTAGATATAAAACTATTATTCTTAATAAAATACTAACTAAACAAATGAGAATAAGCAGCAAACACTTCATATATAAATGCCCATGGAGTAGCATTCTACACAATTTCTTTTTTTTTTAAGATCTCTTGGCTTATTATATTGTGCTAACAAATGCTGTTTTAGTGAGTTCTTACAGACAGGAAGCAACACTACATTTCCCTTTTGTGAAAGGGGGGGCTCGTTCCATATGCATTCCCCTCTATATGATATTGCAGTTTGCGCCTGCGGATATCGAGGCTGAGGCAGACGAAGTAAATTTTCATTTCGCAAATTATAATTCCTATTAAACTATAATAAATTTTTGATTGTTAGAGATGTAGCCATGTAAGGATTTGAAGACATACAGACACTGCAATATACACTTATGTCATAAATTTCAAAATCTTTTGGTGTCTAAATGCATTATTAGTGTGATCAAGTCCTTTGAGATTAGATATCAACCGTAAAACTTTTTTTTTGAGATACGAGGAGCGGCAGTACTTTGTTCCTCGAGCTCCCGCCACACACAGTATGGCAATACGTTAACAATGGATATACTAATGAATAATATAATGATCTGAGCACTCTTGTGGTGAGGCTATTTCTTATCAAGTTTAAAATACCAACTGCTTCCTAATTTTGCTGTTAATATTCTGATGTGACTGCTCCAATTTAATCTGTCGTTGATGGCAAGGCCCAAAAACTTTGTTTCGTCACTTGGTTAAGTGTCTGATTATTTATTTTCAGACAACCTCTTGTTTCGATTAAATAATATGTAATGACTCTTTTTTTTTACACTAAGTGTAAGCTTATTGACTTTTAGCCAGTTGTCCACTTCAAGGAGTTCTGTGTTTGCAGTATGCACAAGAGACATCAGATCTGACCCACTGATACACAAATGCTGTCGTGCAAAGAGCGTAAACTTTAAGTTGCAGCTGCAGTTTACGATATCGTTGATGAATATCAGAAATAGATAAGGAACCAGAACTGAACCCTGACGAACACCGAGTGATATTTTGGAAGGTTGTGACTTGTGCTGCTTAAAGTATACAAATTGTGATCTGTTTGAGAGGTACGACCCAAACTAGTCGTGTGCTTTCCCTCTTATACCATAGTGTCTAAGTTTTTTTCAATAAGAGGGCATGATTCACAGTGTCAAAAGCTTTGCTGAGATCTAAAAAAATAACTCCTATAATAAATTCCTTGTCGTCAAATTTATTCAATATATAATCCGTGAATGACAGTGTCGCAGTTTTAGTTGACTTGGAAGCCAAATTGAGAATCTGTTACTATAGTTAGTTATTAATAGTATACCCGAAAATCTTGAAGAATTCATTAATCTGAGCATTGCACCATTATCCATCTCTTTTGACTGCGTCTTCATTAGTGTAACTAAACTCTCGGATGATATCGAGGACTTATATGATATCCCTAATTACTGTAAATATATGCTTAATGTATCATGGAGAATGGGTGGCGTGGCAATTTACGTAAAGAGTGCACAATAGTTCAGTTCGCAAGGACCTAACAGTCAAAGAAATCTATAGGAAGTACTTTTCATTGAACTGAAGAATGAAATGGTATGACAATATTATTGGTGTGATATATAGACTCCTAAAACTGACTTCAACTTATTTATTGTAAACTTACATGTCTATTGAACAGTATAAATAAAAAAAAAGACAGTTCATATAACTGGTGACTTTAACATTATTTCAATGAAACAGGCTGACCCTCAAGTGCTTGAACTGACTAACGTCTTTATGAAAACTTTTTATTCCACTTATTACCAAACCAACAGTGTTAACAAAGGCTCAGCTTCGCTTATTGACCATATATGGTTAAATGGTATTATAAATAATATAATTAAGGCATCATATATTCACAAGACCATCCGTTATCTTTGTTCAAATACCAGTCTTTTCTTCCATCTACAAGTAAAACAACAGTTCAGTATAGAGACCTATCAAATGCTAAAATCAGCCAGTTTATATATACATTATATATATACACATACATACAACATACATACAACACACACACACGACCATTTCGTATAACAATGTGCAGCATGTTGCAGCCCGTCTATGTAGGTAGTTTCGCTTAGGTAAACTAAAGTGCATCATCAAACTTTGTAAGTCTATGAACCCTAGTACAATGGCTAGCAGGGGTAGTCATAGTTATGACGGCTTGACTTTTATTATGGAAGAGTACAATACAGTAAGGGAACACACAAAATAATGTCTTGGTGTAAGTGCGGAGTCGCGTGTCCGGCCAGCCAGCCCTGAGTGCGAAGGCTGGACTGACCTTATCACGTCAAGCGCTGGACACAAACTGAGAGGTCAGACGAGGTCAGATAAAATTGTCATCTACTCCCTCGCCAAGTTGGTTCAAAACTTTGGGCCACGTGGCAACCAGTCACATGGTCTGCTGTCTAATTATGCTGTACACGCTATATTGCTATGAAGGGTCATTAACAGACGGAACCGATGACTTCACCTCGCTCCCCCCACATTTCCTGCTGCTGCATCACTATTCCTGCCAATAGCTGTACTTCCATTCCACGTGTCCGGTGGACGCTCACCGCTTGTGCCCGAGGATGATCCAGTTTTATTCAGTTCATGCACGCCACTCAACAAGCACAGACACACCACACACCACCAGCCTCCGGGTTGGCGGGTGCGGGAGTGCGTGTCCAGCCCAACTTACCCTAAGACATCGTCTCGTGTGTTCCCTTCACTGTATAGAACTCTTCAATAATAAAGAAGTCAAGCCGTTATAACCACTCACTGCCAACTAGTCAACCATTGTTCAGAGGCCTTTCACAGTCGTTAGACTGTGAAAGGCCTCTGAACAAATTTTGTTTATATACACGCTATACACATTTCTGCTCTTTTGAACTTCCAAATTATACTCTCATAATCTTGTGTAGCTAGTTAGACTGAAGATATATTTAAGTTTACCTTGACGGCTTTTCTGAGCCTAGGCATGCGAAAGGGGACGAAACATTCCCTAGGTTAGTGATTAATGCTCGTCTCTTTTTCATGTGGTTGTCCCGCCTAAACTGAAGTTCTATGTAGTGTTGGATAATGCAACTTGCTGTTACTAGATTTGGGCAAATAAACCAAAATAAACACTTCAAACCACTTTCAAATGGCTGGCTTCATTAATTGGTCATGGTTGTTTGACCCCCAGTCAAATTTGAGATTAGCAAGGGCCGAATGAGAGTAGGATAGCCAACCTACAATTTACTGCTTTCAACGTCTGAATGGAATGTGTGGGGGCGCGCGCTCTCTGCGAGTGTGCAATCAAATAAACAGGCTCTATATATCCATTACATTATATATATATGGTAAGATTACGAAAAGGAAATAATCAATTTGTTGTCCTTCGCTAGAGGTTTACAAATGAGCCGCCCGGTCCGAATGGTTCGCGAGGCGTTTTACGAGTAATCACTTATTCCAGGGATTGTGTATACGTATCGGTATGAGCGACTAGATGTGTCGAGATGGAATTATATGTAAAACCCGGTATAAACTTTACATGTACATTATACTGTAATCAGGTATGCAAGATATTTGATTAAATGAAATTTGTATAATGCAGACTTGAAAAATAGTTTGAATTTGCCACAATTTGACTACTTTCATCGCCAGTTACTATTCCACTACGTTGCCACTCAATATAGAAATTTATTTACAAGGACGAAATTGTATGCAGTCTAAATCATTTGTCCGCCAAAATTAAAATGTCACAGCAAGATAATCTGTAAAAAGGGGGCCCCAACGTTCTCCAAAATCGCCCATGAGCGATAGAGGGTGCGCAAGGCTAAACACGCAAGCACACAGCGTGAAAGTCCAAACAAGCACGTGTGATGGAGACGGCGAGGACTTACAGTTGCAGTGTTATGTCCAACTACGTCGCAAATGAAACGTAGCCCATCCCCAAACTGGAAGGTACCATTGAGACATATGGTTCGATTACTTAAAATGACCCCCCCCCCTCCCGTACTGTAACATGTACTCCACATAGTGTTATAATCTGCAAGCAAATCCTCAGATGCATTCTAGATTTTTCTTCCTGTATTTTTAGCCGTTCTACATAAAATATGAAGTATATGGAGAATTGACACACAGCAACGATTACGTTATTTTATGGCATTGCTCATAAACCGAGAAGTTTTAACCTCTAGGATTGAAATATGAATCTATGGATTACTGCTACCATCACCATAGCTTTAGTTACTTGAAACCGTTGTTTGGAACCAATTATAACACACGAAAGAAACTGCCATTTTATTAAAAGATCTAATGCTTTTCGAGTCCTTAAATGATGCAGTCGTTTGCATTTATTTTAAAATTAATAATATTCGGCTATATGTCATTTTCGCAATACTCACCAGTTTAATTTTATCCCCCCCCCCCCACCACCCCGCATAATAATACACAAGCTTTATGAAGATTCAGAACAATTGGGAAGCACAATTACAACTTGTATAAGTGTAGGAAGTTTATATATATATAATATTTATAAATATATGCAGCAGCGTATACAGTAACAAGCCGATATTCTTACACAAAAATTAAGCTTAGGACGGTTACCGTGGAAACTTTTCAGTGCTTTTTTTTTTTTTTTTTTTTTTGGGGGGGGGGATTTTGTAAGTGTTATCCTTTGAGGACACAGGACTTGCATGTATTTAGGAAAATAAAATTCTAGTTTGACTCTTTATTTATTTAATAAAAATAAAAGGGGAGTCTCTCCGTTAAATTAGAAAAAATAAGAGATCATTAACAGAATAATTTATGTCAGAAATCAATATAAACTATAGAAGTAGAGTTCTTAACCTATAACAAAATACACGACTGGTCCCAATCTTCAGTCTTCTCCCTCTCCTCCTGCTCACTCCGCCGCACGAGAGAGATCGTCATGCAGGCAGCCATGAGGCGCTTAGCCTATGGACAACACTTGCATGGCTTGGGGCAAGTCTTGGCACAGTCCTCCTTCGAGGGACAAGAACACCCCGTTGTGCCTGTGAAATAGTAAAACAGGATTTAGATTTTAGATTTATTTCTAGTCTAAAATAGTTCCATTCCTAAGTGGATGAAGTGGGTAAAATACTGAATGTAGTGGCTATACAATTACATCTTACCAACTACACAAGACCATATTCTATAATTGTAGAAACGACACGATTTAAAGTTAAGCGATTATAACTAGACATACGATTAATACAGGGTGAAATCGAGTAACAGAGGGAAAGAAATACTTACATTTCTCACAGGGTTCACAGCGACAGCTCTTGCACACGCATCCTGTCTTGCAGCCTCCCTCGGCGCACTCGCATTTATCTGCAATGTTGAAACACCTCAATTATTCAGGGGCGGAGGACGCACAAAACCCTTTCCATTTAGGAAAAGGGGCAGGAGGTAAGGGGGAGGGAAATATGCGTGTTAAGAAAGGAATGTAGAAAGAGGGTGGAAGAGTCCAGAGAATATGGAAAGAGCGAGAGGGAGTAAACATGGTGATTAAGGAAAAGATGGATTGAAGCAAGGAAGAAAGAGGGGAGGAAACATGTAAAACCATTTTATGGCTCAACCTTTAATGATAAAAAGGCCATTCTTACACTACTAGAAGGCCTATTGTTATCTTTTCGTAAGAGATCGGACCTTGCAGAGACCGCACAGGTCACACGCAGATACGCACATGCAGACTCGCGCTCGCCCTCATACTCTCATGCCACAGCAAACTGGACTCGTCAGTACCTAAGAGTTAATTGAACTAATTGGGAAAAGAACGGCTATCAAGTTACGTGCAACAAGTTGCCCAAAACAAGCTAAAACTAATCTGCAATAAAGGCTTGCGATAAAGTAATGGGCCGTGTGATTAAGAGATCAGTCATGAAGAGAAGCGATCAAGATTATCATACGTTGAAAAAGTGAAGAGGCACCTTCCTCATTATGATAAAAGCGATAAGGTAAACACCTCTTATCGCTTGCTGTAAAGACTATCGTCAAGATATCAGCGATATACAAGGGCGTCATTTTTACCCCCCCCCCCCCCTGAATATAGCACCGAGGTATATGGACGTCTTTTCAAGCCGGGGAACATACCCCCCCCCCCCCAATCTAATTTTTTGGTTATGCCGGAAAATTGTGCAAAGCTAAAAATCTAGGCAAGAATTCATGCTAAATTAATAATCTTCAGTCCGTATTAACAGAAGAGAAATACAACCCCTTAGGTCTGAGGCCCCAAACATGTGTATATCGCGGTTCTAGTAGTGAATGCATGGTTTAGGTTCTGCAAGCGTACACTAGATAAGTAATGATACTGATCAAGAAAGAACAGTGGCATCTACACGTGCGTACGTTCGCACAACTACCTGTTCGCGACAACACTAGGCATGATTAAGACTGGAAAGTGAGAAGACCGACACGGATAAAAAAAATGCCACTATTACTTTTCATCTATGCCAGTAGTACGATAATGATATTACAACACTAAAAAACACTTACCATGCAGCAGGGACCAGGCATCTTGAGTGAAATTCAATGCGAGTTGAGCACGATCACACGAAATGGATGTACTGCTAGTTGAGCTTCTGTGTCGGACACCACGTGTACAATGTTTATATTGACGTAAGACAGCCAGCTGCGTGCCGTGTGCAGGGGCCTCACCGTTGCCAGTTAAGCTTTTAACGATTGAACTGAAACTAATCTTTTATATATTATGCATGCGTAACATAGCCAGGGATGATAATATATCATGTTTTTTTTAAGTATAATACAGGCGTAAACTAAAATTCATGTATATTTGACCTAAACTGTGTATTATATCTTTTTTCGTAGAATCCTTAAAGCAGCGATAAACAATCAGTAATGTAAAACCGAATCTACTGTAAAATCATTCATTCAATCGTATCAAAAAATATTAAAAAATTAAACGTTTTAGAGGCCATGAGTGAATAATGTTTTTCAAAGCGAGAGCGAGAACGCGGGAGCGAGCGAGAGCGACCGTGAGCAGAGCGTGAGTTTTGAGAGCCGTGTGCAGATCTATAAAATACGGGGCCCGTATTCAATTTCTTTTATCCGTTCTTTTTGCTATAAAAAATTTCATGATATTTGCTGTTATATTCATAGGCAACACGCTATCATACTTAGAGCTATCCATATTTCATCATTAGCAGGTGTTCGTCTCATCAGCCCTGGGTATCTACTGTATGTAGTCCTACTATCAAGCGAACTAAATACAATTATCTAAAATTCTACATCCCTTGCTAAATATATTTCATACGGGATATTAAAAAAGAATACAGTACATACACACACACACACGTCTGAGTGCCCTTTATAATACACACGCATGCACACCACACACACATACACATATATACACCCCATTCATAAGCGTTTGTGTGTGTGTGCGTCTAAAATTATATAATATATATTATAAATATATAATATATATATATATATATATATATATTATAACATAAACGGTTGTGTATGTGTGCGTCTATATATATATATATATATATATATATATATATATATATATATATATATATATGTATGTATATATAAATATATATACATATATACACAATATGTATTTGTAGTACACACACATATATGTGTATCTATATATAGATATGTATATGTATACACATACATACGTATATACATATACATACTGTCAACAATACGTAGCAAGACCGGATGCACTTTACACCCCCGTCCAAGCAGCTGCCCTCCTCCTTGGGCAGGACGCAGATGCCCGGCTTTCTCTTTTCGCACAGGGATAAACATCCGCCCTCGAAGGGAACCGCCGCATAAAAGGACACGTCCATAAAGCAGAGAGGGAGTGACACGGCAGACAGGCCAAGCCACACAGGGTCCAGCTCCACCACCTCGTCCTCCACCCAGAGGGCCAATAATGATTAGTAATTCACTTGATATTATTCAGCCTCATTAGATCTTCTATCCCTTCTTTTGCCAGAATAATAATATGGGTAAAAGCAAACATCGACGATACTTCTAATTTATTAATCATAGGTAACATATAATTGATAGCTTTATAAATCAAAACTATACAAAACTATAAATCTATAAACTATACAAAAATTCAACACACTGCGATATTGGCGCGTAGATAACACCCGAGGCGCCCCCAACATGCATACACACCAGACACACAATAAATACAATATAACTACCATTCCACGCGAAATAAAGAAACTTAAACAGATAAACCCGAACACCGCAAATGTCTCATGTGGTTACTATTTCAAAGAGGGCTTCATATACACTACGTTTTTCTACCAACGCTTTGTCCGTGTGCCGAAGCCGGTGGGGCACACGACTCCTCTCGGGGGACGACAAGGGAGTCCCCACCCTTGTCGAGAGGCTGTGATCTGTCGCCGTGCCTCGGTGTTCGCCAAGCCCTTGGGGGTCTCATAACTGTCTTCAAGAATAAACCAGCAAGCTAAGCCCCTTTTCACTGACCCATCCAAGTCCATCTTTCGTCTCGCTCACATCTGGTGACGTGGTGCTCCAAACTCACATGTTGCTTACATCTGGTGACAGCAGTGCTCATGTGTCGCTAATATTCTGGTGGGTTGCAGTGGCCTTTCGCTTACATCTGATGGCAGCGATGTTCAAGAACCTCACAACGCCGACGCAAATGCACCTACCACCATGCTAATCCCCGATGCCTGTTGCTGATCTAGTGACAAGTTACTCCTGTCGAAGTGTCTCCTCGCCTCCCTTAACTCTCAGCCATCGCTACCAACTCCTCTTCTGACCCTGACCATGTCTGTCCTATTACTTCGTGCTCACCACTCACGCATGTGCTACCCACTGATGAAGTCGCTGAAGATGTATCCTCGCACTCTACGCCACCACACTTTCCCAATCTGGCTCACCCACCTCGCCAAGTCTTAACGAACCCTCATCAGCACAGCGATGAAGTCGCAGGTCTACCTACTACCACCAACACTTCCTTGTCACTATTAAAAGTAAGTGTACCTATTAGTGCCAGAGTAAATATTGCCCTCTCTATACCCACCCATACCTTGCATACAAGTTACCTTCTTTCAAATTCAAGTACACGCCACTCTACGAACGCACACTACTAACTCTATACTTAATAACTTCTCGCTGTCAACCATTGTTTTTTTCAACACAACAAACGAATCACACACTGAGATCAAACCTAAGTGACACGCACCCTCACTTCACACCTCATTCCCCAGCCCTAACCATCCCGTAACTGATGTATTGTGTTAGTATTTTTCTGTCTATTATCGTTTTTATTCTCAGATCGCACAATTTAGTATATATCATTTCTCTCAGAACAAATGATTACCTTCGAGTTTAATTAATTATTGTTAAGTTCGGCTGCTCTCATCATATTATTCATGTTTATGTGTCGAATTAATGAAATTATCTATTTTTTTTTTCTTATATGTTATTCCTATTAGTAATCACTTCATTACTTCTTGCGTATTGTTATATTCTGTGTATACACTATATCGTTGTGTTCTTTATATCACTGTTTCTTCATACTTGCCGTGCTAATCTGTGGCTCATTCAAACGTAGATTTCCATCACCTGAATATCCTCTTATCTACCTACCTGCACACTCTACTCGGAATTCACTCTAAGACTGCGGATTTTACTAAGTGCCATCCCCGTAACTTAAGGTTTGGTGAATATGTACTGATGGTAGTGTCTCCAGTTGCAAATAATGGCAACGCATTGCAGACACCATGCTTTATATAGGCTTACACAGTTATTATCACTTCAAGTTAATTTTAAGCCCGGCTCATAGCCGTAAACGAAAGAACCCTGCGCCCGCCGCATCGAGAATTACGCTCATACGATTGAAGCGCCGAGACGCGCAATGTTTGATTTTCACCGCAAGTTAATTTTAAGCCTGGCTCATGGCTGTAAACGAAGGAATCCTCCGCCCGCTGCACACTTAAGCTCATACGATTGAAGCGGCGAGACGCGCAAAATCAAGCAGACAGTATGTCACACCAAGAATATCCATTGTATCAATGGATCCAACCAACTGCAGAATTAAGTTGGTCCGGCAAGCTATATACGCCCCCCTTTTTTCCTATTGTTCAGC
>NC_051403.1:10628790-10652305 GCF_015228065.2 Penaeus monodon | reverse complement strand
TTTTTTTAACTTTTTTAAAACCCAATCGGGAGAAAAAAAAAAAAAAAACTAATTTAAAAATTGCTTTAGTACCAAATAAAAAAAGTTAAAATTTTTAACCTGATAATTTTTAAAAACCCGTGAGCAGAGCGAGATTTGAGAGCCGTGTGCTTCAGATCTATAAATACGGGGGGTCTCATTATCTTGGGCCTTATTTCCGCTGACAAAAACTGTCAAAACGACACTAGAAACTGTCGCAAATTTTTTCATTGGCGACACTTTCCGGGCTGGCGCGATAGGAAATGTCCAATGTTCCAACCCTTTTACAAAAAGGGCCCCAAATCACTACCCCCTTTTCCTAAAATCGTGTTTAATTTTGGGCGAATGTGATTTTTTTTTTGAATTATTTTAAAATTATCACCAATTTTTTAATGATTTAAAATGGGAAATAGCAGTAATACAAGTTATTCTTTTATCAACATCTAAAAATTACAAAAAAAACAAAAATAGAAAACCTTGAAAAAAAAGCCCAGGCCCTAAGCACCTCCCCTCATACTTTTTTTCCTTTGTCTATCAACATCGGATTTGGCTGCATTTCTTTAAAAAATTTTTGAAAATTTCACCTTTTTTTAAATGTTTTTATTTAAAAAATACGCGTGCGCATCATCGTTTCGTATGTGGCATATATATTAATATTATATAAATATATATAATATTATATATATTATATACATATAATATATTCATATATTAAAAATATATATATAATAATATATAATTTATATATATATAACCCTTTCTTGGTGCGCTTTATAACATATATACATTATTTTTGTATAAGGCGTTTGTGTTGTGTGCTTTATATATATAAAATTATAAATATATATTATATATAATATATATATAATATATTATGGACATATAAAATATATACAATACACAAAATTTTATTTGTAGTCCCTATATGTGTGGTGTAACACAATTTATGATATTATATAATATATATAAAAAATATATAAATAATATTGGGTCTTGTGGTGTGTGTGTGTTGGTGTGTGGGGGTGTTTTTGTGTGTGTGTGTGTGTGCGTGTGTGTTTGGGGTTGTGTGTGGTGTTGTGTGTGTGTGTGTGTTGGTGCCGGGGAAAACACCACAATAAAATACGCAGTACAAAACAAAACCACACACACATGCGTAGTATGTTATAATCTAAGCATATACTCAACATCATACATATATATCATATAATGTAAAAAAAAATATATGAATATTTATATTATAATTATATTATATATAATATATTATTCTATCTGTGTGTGTGTGTGTTATGGTGGTTTGTGTTATTGTGTTGCTGTGTGGTTGTGGTATGTGTGTGTGTAGAAATTTGTAGTGTGTGTGTCTTTTAAATCTGTTCATTTAAAGAGAAACAGAAAACCCCAAAAACGATAAAAGATATATAAATAAAACTTTAGACTATCTTTTATATGTTTTCATTGGGGGGATTCAGCGATGTATGAAAACCAGTCAGTACCATCAATTTTTCTTTATCAAACGCCCAAGGGGTCATTGGCGTCGAAAGAAAAAAAAGGTAAAAAAAAGGAGAAAAAAGAGAGAGAGGGGGAAAAGGGGAGAAGGGAAAGGGGAAAGGGGGGGGCCCAGAAAAAGCAAAAAACCCCATTTTAAAACGGATTAGGACCCTGTAAATGAAAAAAAAACAAAAAAAAAAAGAATTTTAAATTAAAGTAACATTTCCTTAGTATCAACTCATATAATTTGGGTTTTTAAATTCCTTTTTTTTAAATGAGCTTCATGGGCCTCTTTAGGTTACGAATCACAAAAAATTACTTTCTCCATTTACATTTAAACCTGAAAAAAGTTTTTAGCAATAGTATGTAAACACCATTTGTAAATCCCATAAGGCAAGAACTCGGTAACGAAATTCAAAATAAGTGTAAATTGCATATTTCTTTTGTGCTTAGGACGTAACGTTTGGTGTAGGCAAACCACAAAAGTCAAATTACCTTTTTTTTAGGTGAAGCTAGTGTTCGGGTAGGCCTACCGAGAGGAGTTTCTTTTGGCTCGGGGGCAAATATCCCCGCCGCGATGTTACTCTCGAGTAGGCCCGAAAGCTCGGGGGTGATTGGCGAGATCGGTTCCCCAAAACCCCCGGGACTGACTCTACCGGCGGGGAAACTCGTCGCCGTTTGGTCCCACAGCAACTCCCCTTCGTGGGCGGTCCGAAAAAAACCTTCGAATCGTATTGCCCCTGGAGATGCGCAGGCTTGCAGGGTCGATGTGACGGTTTCGCTCCTCGGGGTCGCCGGAGGGGGGATGGTTTTACTGTCTTGGAAATGGGGGGCGGCAGTTTTTTTCCTGATAGGTTTTGCCTCGGCCCCCGGGAAAACCGGTAAATCTCGTCAGGGGTACTGTAACCTTGGTTGCTGGTAGGGGCCCGACACTCAAGGGTGTACATGCCGAAGGGCCGTCTGGTACGGGGAACCCCGGGGGGGGGATTTAGTGTTGGGGGAAACCCTTCTGCGTGAATTTCGATGCGGTGCGACACCAGCCGGACCTCTATTGATGCCGGCCAAACGATTTTGCTCGGAGGGGGCCTGTGTTGCCGGATTCCCCATCGGGGAAGCTTCAAAAAACTGTGGGCGGATGACGGGGATGTAAGACGGTCTGCCCAGCGGTTGTCCAGGGGTGGTGCCCCGGGGAAACCCTGAACTCACCGCTTCAGTTGAGGGAGGTGCCCCGTCGGTGGCCGGGGGAGGGAAGGGTTTTGCTGCTCCCTGCGAACCACTGGTATCGATCGGGGTGCTGCTCGCATTACCATGGATTCGGACCTGGATAGGGGTCTCACCTGGTTTTTGGGCCCCGGGGAGTGTTGTATGTCAGGGGTGAACGGGGGCAAAAAAACCTGCCTCTTTCACGCGGGGACTGCGGCGACCCCTGTGTGCAGGGCGAATGAGGGGTTTGTGGCCCGTCAAATGTGGAAGCCCTTCCCCTCGACATATGTCCGGAAGTGTTTGAGGGCCTGTAACCGAAAGGGAGCCCCTTGCCGAAAGAAAATTACCTTTTTTGTTGTGGCGGGAAGCCCGTGAAAAAAAGGGCCGGGGTTTTTCCCAAACCCGTTACCGAATCTTGTTGCAAAACGCCCCCATGGGGGTGTCCGGGGCGTCGACGGCTATATTGGCCTTTGTCCCTGCTGGGGTGGTTGGGGGGGTTTCCCGAGGCTAAGGCGCCCTTGCTACCCTGAAAGCTTCGATCGCCTCGGAGGCCAAGTAACGTCTCTGCCGCGTCCCGACCGGGTTTTGGGGCGGGAACGTTGCAGAGGTCCCAAAGAAGGCACACTTCGGGATAACCTCCGAAAAAATTAATCCCGAGGTATTTCCGAAAGCTGGTCTTCTTTGTTTTTTGGGGAACCCCTGAGCGTGCCCTTCTCCTGAGCTGGGGAATCCCGTCGGGGTAATCGTGTGACCTGAAGGTGAGAGAGGGGACTCCGAAAAGACTTTTCCCGGGGTTGTGACGACCCCCGGGCTCCCTGCAAGCGGTAAAAGGGGGCCCCGGGAGGGCTGGGGTGTTCCCATGTTTGCTGCTGGGCGATGAGTATACGTCGATGTAGACAAAAACACCCTGTAGGCCTGGGGACATCGTCCATGAACCGGGAAAGGGACGGGGGAATTCGTACAGGCCGAAGGGCGGGGTCCAGCTTCTTCGGGATGTCCTCCTCGGCGATGGGATTTTTGGGGTACGCTCTACAGGTCGATTTTAGAGAAAAACGGGGGATCCCGAGAGCTCCCGGTGAAGGATGGGGGGCGGGAGGGGTAATGGTCCCGGGGGGGGTTGGATTGAGGTGACGATAATCCCCAGGGGCGCCGTCTCCGTCCTTCTTTCGAAAAAAAGGTGCAGGGGGAAAGCCCCCTGGTGCTGGAAAGGGGGTAGATGCCGACTCTCGCTGTGCTCAAAAATCTGCCTTTGCATGCGGAACGATCTGGGGGCGGTGCCTGCAGCGGGAAAAGCCGGGGGGTTTCCCGTCGTGGACATGTGGTGCTTGAACGGGGTGTGGTGGTGTCATTGCCACGTTGATGGGGTTGGCAGCGTGGAAACTCGCCAGCCGCCTGTAAGGGCCGGTTGGGGATACAGTGTATAATCCGGGGGACCGTACCAGGCCGATGAGGCGTAGGTTTTTGGGCCCTGACTGGTGCACGGCACTCCCCCCCTAAAGGTCCACCGTGAAAACCTGGTGAGCCGAAAAAACAGCTCCCAGGATCGGGTGCTGTACTCGGGGACAAGGAAAACGCAGTACTTTGGGCGGAGCGCCGCTGAAAAAGGAGGGCAAAGAGCGCTCACCTTATTTTGGGGGGGAACAGTTGGCACCTCCAATGTCGAGAAGAGGCGATGCCTGTCTTTGAAGGGGCGGGAATGGGGGCTACTTCCGTCCGTGTCCACCAAAACCCCGGTGGAATTTTTGTCGCGGACGTGAGTGGCGCCGCTGGGGGCCCCGGGGGATCGCGTTACTATTCCCCGGTGTCCGTTTCCCGGCCCCGGGCAAGGGGTTCGCACCGACGCCCCTGCTGCCAAATGGGAAAAGGTAGAAAAAAGTAGCTACCTGGAGCGGGGAACGCGGCGGCTTAGGGGGTGCGGGGACGGGGGGCGTAGCTGTCCACGATCGCGGTTGAAACCGGGGGGATTTTAGGATTTTCGATGGCGGGATCTGGGCGTGGTGAAAGGTGCGGGGCTGAAAGTTGCGAAAGGGGTTGGAGTTCGGCAACCTTTTCGCGGGCTTCCAAATTAAGGTGGCGGGCGGCTAAGTTTTAAATTTGGGGCGGGATTTTGAGGCTATGTCTCGTCCGCTTTTGGGCTTTTTTGTTCAATAGGGGGTCCGACGCTAGTAGAGCTTTGAAAGGTCGCTGGTAACGCTGAAGGAACAGCGAGCGTAGAAGTGGGAGGGGATGATTTTTGGCACGGGAGAGAGTGCGTGTATTGCCGGGGGTATTTCCGAGGGTACGGGGGTCAGGGGGACGAAATGTTAAGAGAGCGCGCAGCGCGTTTTGTGGGGAAAAGGGGCGGGTCTCTGGGATTTCTTCTTTTTAGAGTTCATATGGTTGTACCGGGTTGTTATAAGGTCCTGACGGGGAAACAGGGGTTCAGGGGAAAGGGTGGGCCAGATCCAATTTGGGGTCGGAGAGGTGACTAGCGTAGGAGGGAATCCCTTTCCCCCGCAGAAACCATTCGGAAGGCAAGCAAAAGGGGCAGGTGGGCAATGGGTTTTAAGGCGGGTGCACACCATGGCTAACTGGGCTCTTACTCCGAGGGGCCCCCATGTGGTTTTAGCAAACGCACAAGAATTTAAAAACCTTTTTTTTAGAGTGTACGCTAGTGTTCGGGGGGAGCCTAGCGTGAGTGAGTGAGTTTCTTTTGGGGCCCCGGCGGTTAAATATGCCAGCCGCGTGTATACTTCCCAGTTCATAAGCTGACGGTGATTGGGAGAGTCGTTTGCCAAAAACCGCCCGGACCTGACTCTACCGAGCGCGGAAACTCTCGCACGTTGGTCACCACAATGTGGCACGATCTCGAGATTTTTTTTTCCCTCTTTAAAAAAAAAAGAAAAAATTATCTCCGTAGCTGTTTTTTTTTTTAGTTTGAGAGTACTTTCAAAACCCCAAGGATTCCTTCCTATATCGATTCCAAAGGGGATTTTCTTTTACCATTTCTCAAGGGTAAAACCCAGTGCTATTACTTTAATTTTATCGAAAGTATTTGAGTTTATTTGAAAATGTTCCTTCTTTTCAAAACATTTTTATAGTTTTTTTCCTGAAATTGAGGGTTAGGAGATGTCTTTCGGGGCTTATCCAGCACGGAATACCTCCTTCTCCGGGACTTTGCTGGGTCCCAGAAAAATGGGGGATCCCTGGCTCTTGGGCCACTCTCGAACCCGCATGCTGGAGTGGTACGCGATTGGGTCCCTGCCAAGGGATCGCCACTTCTCCAGAACTGCAGGGTTTCGGGAGTGCGAGTTCGGGGCACTGATATGGGCGGTTTGGCTACCCTGCGGGCCCTTCAAATTCCCCCCCCCTCCATGGGCCACCCTGAGGTATTTCACCTGGCAGACAAAGGGAGGAGGAGTGTGCCCGTGGGTTCACTATGGCATTCTCGCCCGATTCACAAAACCCTGAGGGACCCTTTCTTAGGGAGCTCTTCAAGCGCGTAACACCGAAGCAGCTCGGAGTCCCCCTGGAGACATTAGGGCCACGAAGCGTGTCGCAATGCCGGCCAAATGGTAATCAAATCTTGCGTCACTCTGGTGCGTGGGGCCGGACACTGCTAAAGGGGAAAAGGGGGAAACATTCAAGGAATCTTGCAGGAGGTTGAAGGCCATTTCTTGGAAAGTGCCCTTCGCCCCCCCAGCAACCCCCTTAGAAAGCAGAACTCAACCCTTCTACAGAGGACGACATCTCAGATCATTTTGGGAGTTCGTAAATTTTGGCTTAGCTTTTTGAGCGTTGTACCGGGTAGCCCTTCCAACAGTTAGTTTGGATGAAACCCTGTCACAGTGCCTGTACCAGACCCCCCTCAGCGAAGAACCCCTACCCTAACGAGGTTTGGATGGTTTTTCCAAACAAAGAGTGGGAAAAGCGAGGCATTGTGTTTCCCTGTAAACTGTTAAAGGCGGGGGTAAAACCCATGGCTCCGGGCCCATACACCTGACGCGATCGGCATCGGGTCCCATTCCCCCTGCCCTGCTGGGGGGCGTGGCATCCCTCTCGGGAAAGGGGGAAAGGGGATCATTGGGACTGTAGCACTAAAACACTGCTCAGCATACCAGGAAAGGGTTTTCCGCCCACATTCTTCTAAAACGGACCCGCACCATTATGAGGCATCAGAGACCGGAGCATCTGGATTTACCCCTGGCAAGCCCCACAATAGACTGAACTAGCGCTTCGAGAAATTTGTGGAACCCCGTCGTGAGTTTGGTCGGGGGTTTTCTTGAAACCCTACATCGCCCCAAGAAGGCTTTTTGACCCGGGCATCGGGAATCGCTAGAGAGATCCGGGAACTCAGGGGAAATTCCCACAGTTTATTGCCCTAAAGCAACCCTTTATACTGTACTGAAAGTGCTGTAAAGTGTGGTGGGGGGGCTGTCAAATTCAGGGGGAGGCAGGCTGTGCCTTTTACCATACTTTTCAAAACCCGTAGGGCTGGATAAAGGGGAGAGCTACTAGCCAAAGCAGTGTGTAGCAACTCTAGGGAATAGCAAGGCTCGCATTGACTTTTTCCCCGAGCTGTAACCTATAGAGTCCTTTGGGGTCATTGGTGGGGGCTTTTTGGTGCTTTCAATGAGGGAAAGCCCTTGGGCCGTAGGGTTTCCCGGACCCAAAACCAAAATTTTAGGACTTTGGGGGCCTGTTAGGGGAACCCGTTCAGTCATCCATGCTGTGGCAAGGATGTTGAAGTTAAAGGGGTTTTACATACCTTGGGACATAGTCCTTCTCTGGGTGTCAGCCAGATCAATGACTGATTGGTATGGGGAACAGGAACCCCCGAAAATTGATCAACAAAGTATTTGGGTTGTCGGTACCATGCAGAAGGACCAAGCTGGTGTCTTCATCGCCTTTATACTGCCAGTTTTGCTCGGGAAGCGAACCTAGACGCTATCCAGTGTCTTGGGGTCCGTCTTTATGCCTTTTAAAAAATGCCTTTGCCGGGTCAGGGGGGCAGTTGGCAGGACCACGTTCCAACCCCGGTGCGAGACACCCTGAGTGGAGGGGCCTATGGACGACCCCCGGGGATCATGGCTTGGGCGCTCGACAGACCTGTCGCGAGAATTAGAGATGGGACGTGGGCCCGCCCGGGAATTTCCCAAGGGGTCCTCGTGGCGGGAAGCGAAGGGTGGATGCGGCCCCTGCCCCCATCGGCGTTAGCCCCTTTATGATGATTAGATTCCTGAACTTCGCTTTGTTTTTTAAAAACAAAAAATATATGTATATATATGATCCAGTTTCCTAGAGCAATCCCGGTGATGTGTTGTGTATTGTAATTATTCTATTTTTTAATATATATATTTTTTTTTTTGCATTGACCTACATCTTTCGTATACAACATTTTTTTATCAATAATATTAAAAAATCAAACAGGTGCCATCGTTGCTTTGACGACTGCTTCAGTAAATTTTTCCCCATAAAAAAGCTGGTGTCTCGTTTTGTAGCCTATTGAACCCCTTTTTTCATATTTTATTCCACGATAAGAGACGTGGTGTCCTTCTTTTTTAAGGGCTTTTCGATAGACTTTTTGATAAAACCCTGCATGATCCCCCTAGAGCGTTGCGCTCATTGATAAAAAGGTGGTCTGGATTGCATTTATTTAGTGTCAGCACTGGTGTAAAAAAAAAAAAAAAAAAAAAAAAAAAAAAAAAAAAACAAAACAAAAAAAAATATATATATATATATGTATATATATATATAATATATAATATATATATATATATATATATAAAATATATATATATTCATTTAAGTGGGATCTTCAGTCATTCAAAACAAATAATCATATTTTTCGTGATATCAAAATTGCCCATACAAAAAATTTGTTGGGGCAACAATGTAATTTTACTGGACTTTTAAGACACATTAGAGAGACAGCTAAATTCCCAGAGAATTGGTTTGCTACGTAAATGTAGACCCTTTATCATTATTATTATTGTTTATTTATTTATTTATTCTTTAAGATCAGATTGTCTTGAATATTTCTTTATTTATCTTATTTCGAGTATTGTTGATCATAAAGGATGCTAGCTGTTCCGGTTCACAATAAGCATTTGGACCTGTTCTTTTTGATCTGATTAAGATTCTTTCACCTATCCATAGTACAAATTATCATCAAATGATTGGTGCTCTGACCCTATTTTGTAAAATAGGGTCAGAGCATCAGTCTAAGTACCCATCTGATAGAGCGTTGCTGGGTGAATTCCAGCTTATTTATCCATGTTCAACTTCATGGACGTAAATTTAAACCAGTTCCTTCCTTTCTCCTCATACGGTTATGGTGTGGAGGTCACTTCCACTTATTGTTTTTTTGGGGATAATATTACCGAGTTTAAAGAAAATCGTAAATACAACAAATTCTTCTAGTCTGTCTTGGTATTTTTTGCTTCTCTTAGTTTCCATATATATATATAAACGTTGAGGATCTTCTTTAAGGGAAGTCTTAACAGTCTAGGGGGTTTGTAGATTTTTTAATCTAATGAACTGATGACTTGATGGATGTGCGTCTACATATTAAAAAAAAAAAAAAAAAAAAAAAAGCATTATTGGCGAAAATCATGTATCCACATCTCGTGCTATGGAGTTTTCAAAAAATGTTTGACGCATAAAATCAAAATAAGTAGGATAAAGAACTTCCCCTGGTGTGTGGCAAGCTCGATTTCCGGTCAGAAGGATCTCCGGAAACTTTCAATGAGGACAACCATGATGGAACTCTTAGTAACCCTACTAAGGATGAAGGAGATCATCATAAACAATAATGATGAAAGTAATAATAAAAGTTATAATAATAATAAATTGATAATAATGATAATATTAATAGTAACGATGATGATGATGATGATGATAACGATGGTGATGATGATAGTAATAGTAATAATAACAACAATTATAATAACTATGATATGGTAAAATTACAAAAATAATAAAGGTAAAGATAACAAAAGCAAATTAAAGTGTCCGAAAAGTTCCCAGGGGAGAGTGAATTTTTTCACTGCGGTGAGTTCCTGGATGATGACTATGATAGTACTGCTGTTTGTCTGGACTTTTGGGGATGAGGAGGTGGACTTTTTTGTGTCTTTTCCTGTACACACCTGCCCTTGATAAAGCTTGCCAACGTGACGAGTCGGGAGCTGCCTGTGCTGCTGAAGGCCTGGGTACTTGTGGTACTGAGGCAGCTGGTATGCCCCTTCCTATAGCCATCGGGCATCTGGCTGCAGACCAGGAAGGGCAGCTACATGAAGTCCTAGATCAGTTCCCAACTTTTTTCTCCAGGGACAAGCAGGCCATAGGCTACGTACCAGGAGTGCAGCATCGCATCATCACCACAACAGACACCCCAGTTTGTGACACTCCATGTGGTACACATGGAGTGTGACCGTATACTCAAGGTGTCATAGAGTCATCCTCGAGCCCCTGGCTTTCACCAGTGGTACTAGTCCGGAAAAGAGTTGGTTTTCACCTCTTCTGTGTCGACTACCGGGACCTGAACCAGGTGACGACCTCAGACACCTATCCCCTTCCCCACATCGATGAGATGTTGGACTCTCTGTCAGGAAACGCCTGGTTCACTGTTCTGGACGGCCAGTCAGCCAACTGGGCCATCTCTTTGCACCCTGACGATCGCCCAAAGACCGCCTTCAGTGATGGCCATCGACTGCTGCAGTTTCAGAGGCTTCCCTTTGGCCTCTCCACTGCACCAACATTTCAGCGGACAATGAATATTGCCTTGGCATCTGTATTGGGATGTCACACCCCTGCATACCTGGACGATGTGGTGGTTGCATCGGCGAACTTCGATGAACACCTACAACATCTCCAGGAGACACTGGCTCTTCTGCACAAAGCAGGGATGAAGCTGAACCTTGAGAAGTGTGAGTTTGCCAAGCACCAGGTGAAGCTTTTGGGTTTCTTTGTTGGTCCTGAGGGTGTGCCACACGCTGTTGCATACTGGTCCCGCACCCTAAAGGACGCCGAGATCCGCTATGCCGTCATCGACTTGGAGGCGCTGGGTGTGGTAGAAGCTGTCCGTGCCTTTGATCTGTATTTTTACGGTCGACGGTGTGTAATCTGGACAGACCACCAGCCCTTGGTTGAGGTATATTCCAGGTGCACGAAGAGCACCCACTTGGTATGCATACGAACTTGGGGGCTATGACTTCAAGACAGTACAAGACAGGGGCCAGCAACCACGTGCCAGACCTTCTCTCACGACCAGCAGGTGGTGTACCTCCATCTATGAAGACAGCATGCCTACTAGAACAGGCTCCAGGAGGCACATGATGATGCTGCTGATGAGATGGACCTCAGTGGAATGACAGCTGTTCAGACGAGGGAGCACCAGCTATGGGACCCGGCATGCGAGGACCTCCTGGGTTGGCTGGAAGGACGCCAGGCTGTACCAGGGGAGAGACCTCCTGCTGCACTCTTCAGCTTTAAGGTGGAGGAAGGTGTTCTGTACTACCTGCGGACTTTTCCTGATCGGGTAGTGAGGCAGGTTTATGTCCCCAAACACCTCTAGCCACAGGCACTACGACAAGCCCACTGCCCTCTGACTGCCACCCATCCTGGGGTCCACCATACATTCCAGAACCTGCAGGGCGCCTGGTATTTCCCCAATATGTATCATCTGGTGAGGGAGTATGTGGCTGCCTGCCATGCATGTCAGCAGCGCAAGGGTGTGGCAGGATGCACCCCAATGGAAGGCCATCCACTGCCAGAGGTCCCACTGGTGACAGTGTCAGCTGACTTATAGACTTGCGGGGATCAGCAGCAGTACTCTCCATTGTGAACCATCAACATGGTTTAGCTGGTCCACTGCGTGATAAGAGGGCCGACAGATTTGCTATGGGCCTTTGTCGACCATTATGTGACTCTATTTGGGCCACCTGACCGAGTGGCACTCACTTCTGGAGGCCCTGTGAGTGCAACACTCTTTCACAGTGGCCTATCACCCCCAGTCCAATGGGGTGGTGGAGTGCACGAATCGGACAGTGAAGGATGCGCTGGTGGCACTGGCTCGGCAGGCTCCTTCGCAGTGGCCCACCCATCTTCCTGCTGTTCGCCTCGCCTTGAACTCAGCCCTCCACCGTGCTGTGGGGGACCAGCCGCTATACTTGCTGACGGGTCTTATGGGAAGGGGCTGATTAATCGCCAGGCTGTGGACCCCAACCTGATATTGGCACGTCTTGCAGACGCCCGCCGGCTAGCTGTTGAAGTGTGCCGGAAGATGCAGGAGACCAACAAGGCCCAGTATCTCTGGTCCTACATAAGGTCCTAGGGAACCATAAATCCTGCTGTGTACAGAAGCGGTTGGGCTCTGTTAGTTACGATGACCAGGTGTTGTGTGTGTGAGTGACTCGAAACATTTATGGTAGTGGGGTTCTTGAAATTGGATTTTGAACCAAGGGTCGGTCCTTGACCATCAGCTCAAACTATAGTGTGTAAGAAGAGAGAGAGAAAAAAAAGTTCTTGTGTTGATATCTTCCCATATTGTGATATTTTACTAGTCTTTATTTTAAATATTTTTTTGAATTTTACATTTTCGAGTTTTGTATTATGTTTTTATATGAATTTGTACATGGTGCTATCGGGTACTGGGACTCCTGGAGGTGTGGCGTTTTCCGTTCCGGGAGAAGGGCTGTAGTATGATGTATACCTTGGTACAAGAACGCACCCGGATTCGTGGATTCATTTATGCAACGGGTGATAACCATGTTGCCATTTGGGGTGCTTTTCTTTAATTGAATGCGCTTGCTGCCCACACATCGGCACACCCCTTGTTTTTTTTCTTTATTAAACGCCCCACCCCAGGAGAACACCAAATGATTTCTTGTGTGAGAGAGGTCGTAGTCCACACCAACACCTTCACAACTTGGAAAGGCAGCACCCCTTGGGCCCAGTGAGCGGTGGAATCGCCACCCGGGAGCAGTTGGGGGTAACCTAGGTTGTGAAGGGAGTGTGAGTGTGGTCTGGGCAGACATTTGTGTTTTATATCATCTGTGCTTTTTTTATGTTCAGTGTCCACTGCCCGTATGTTTTCCATAAACCAACTCGACTGTGATATGTAACCTTTTGACAGCAATAATGCCGTGGAAAAACCCAACTTGGTCTCTCTTCTCCTGTAGGCTTAGGAGGTAACCTTTGCCCCGGGTTTTTCCCCTGCCCATGCTCGTACCCTATAATTAACGACCCCAGGAATACTCGTCAGCTCCTGTAGAAAGGGTGATGGTAGATAAACTACACACCAAGTACTACAGTACTCTTCTGTAATAATGTGTCCCAAAAAGTCATAACAACTATAACTACCCCTGCTAGCCATTGTACTAGGGTAGTCTTATAACTGGTGGCAGGGTGGTCATTGCTTTTTTGGCTTGCAACATAAACACATTGACCAGCTTCCATGATCCACCATGCCTACAAAACCATGTGAGTACATGTTTTGGGGGCCCCTTTTCCTTTCCCTCCTTCCCCATAAATGCATTAAGCCATATGTGCAGTCATTCTCACGCAGGTTTTGTTGGGTAAAAGTGCTAAGTGACTGCAAATGGCTCGTTCTTACACTATTCTTTTGACCTTAGATCGCATTACTGTGTGATCAGGGTATGTGGTCAACAAACATGACTAGCATTCATTAAACAAATAGTTTAAATTAATTTTTCTTGTTATTAGTTATTTATATAGTTTCAACTGCAACGAATTTAACGCATTTATTGCTTTATCTATATTACAAATTTCATACCATCTATTTCTCTTCTCGTAGCGCATTTTCAAAGTCATGACCCAACCGCACTTCCCCTTTTCCTTCCGGTCGGGCAGGACATGGAAGACCAAGAGATGACCGCTCGTTTTTCCTGTGATTTGATTGTTGTGTTGACACCATGGGGATAACCATAGCATCGTTACATTGCAAAATTGATGACATGTTCTATGGGCGTTAGAACGGAGCTTGTAACGCAATTTTATAGAAATTTATTATTTCGATTATAGCGTTAGGATCTTCCCCATATCACAGTGCACAGAGATGCCCGATTTTAAAATGGGGTTGCATAAATCGTCTAATAGATCTACGCTCTGACATTGCGATAGCAGGTACAGGTAAAACCAAAAATTATTTGTTCGATGGCAACTTTTGAGTTTGGTGTGACCCGTAGTTACATCTGTTAATTAATGTAGGACTTGGGTTTAAGCTAGAATCATTAATCGCTTATTAATCACACCTTTCTCACCCTCTAGAAGTCGCTTGCATATTTTGGGTAAATCCCAAGCGATCGTGATTCGTGATAGTTAAATACTTGTAGGGAATGTCATGAGCGCCTATCACAGATACACAGAAGAGAGCAGGTTATTTATAGATTTTCCCAGCTCAATTCGCTTCATTGTAGGCCATTTTGGGTATAGAAACCCCAGTCGATGAAGACTGACATGCATAACTAGACATGTCTAACTCGGCAGTTCAGACCCCAAGAAGATTTGCCCGCCAGAAAGCTTGCCAATATATATTTTTTTTACGTCACCATTCCTTAATGCATACATTCTCTCGCATATGATGAATTCAGTGTGGTAGTTGAAATAATTTTGTATATATAGCATTGCTAATTTATCTCAGTATTTTTATATTGAAGGTTAATCTTCGTGTTTGTGATTCATTCTTTGTGCTAGCTCACTCTCATTCGCTCACACACACACACACACTTACTCACTATTCTACGAGAAAATAAGACACTGAAACCTCTTCATTACTAGGGTTTGTTGCTGTCGTAGTTGAGGTGTAAAGACCTATGATGTATCTCTTTTGCCCACGATTTTGTCAGTTGTGATGAGGGACGTGTACATGATGTACAATTTCTTATTCCACATACATTTCTTCTCTGTGTGATGACAATTGGTTCAAGTAAAGCTTTGCAGATTACCGTTGTCGTTTCCCTTATCTACTCTCATATCTATCAGAGACAGTTGGTAGTTCAAGCCAGGTCCATGCGGATCACTATCTTTATCTTTGTAAAAATAAACCACAAAGCGAAAAAAAAGACGAAGATAGAATAAAAACGAACATTAAAAACTGCAAATTTATATAAATAACCGGCTATTGGCACTTAACATCCCCTCTTCTCTGTTGCCTTTCTTTTTCTCTTACTATCTTGTCCCTTACATGTATAATCTGGTTTGCTGATATCCGACACGACACAGTCAGCTTAGAATGCTGTAGGAATTGAATTTGAATTGAATTTGTTTATTTAGCCAAAAACATTTACAAAGTGGACAGTTGATACAGAAATAATACAGTAGATTTGGCTGCGCCTTTCGAGAGCACCATGTTCTCTTAAAAGGCACTTTAACAACAACATAACATTAAACTGATTACATATTAATTTGGGCAAAATGAAATACAATACAAATATAGATTAGTTCCATTATTACTTAAATCGACATTATGCGTAAAATACATCAAAGAATTTATATGTGAAAGAAAGAAAGAATCAAACAAACAAAAAGAAAAAAAGTCAACTTAAGTCATATGAATAGGTTCAAACGTAGATATAATAACTATTATTCTTAATCAAATACTAACTAAACAAAATGAGGAATAAAGCAGGCAAACACTTCATATAATAACATGACCATGGAGTAGCATTCTACACAATTTCTTGGGTTTTTTAAGATCTCATTGGCTGATTATATTGTGCTAACAAATGCTGTTTTAGTGAGTTCTTAAAGACAGGAAGCGACACTACATTTCTTATGTGAAGGGGGAGTTCGTTCCATACGCATGCCCCTCTATATGATATTGCAGTTTGCGCCTACGAAGATCGAGGTTGAGGCAGACGAAGCAAGTTTTCATTTCGCAAATTATAATTTCCATTAAAACGTATAATAAATTTTTGATTGTTAGAGATGTAGCCATGTAAGGATTTGAAGACATACAAGACACTGCAATATACACTTATGTCATAAAATTTAAAAATCTTTTGGTGTCTAAATGCATTATTAGTGTGATCAAGTCCTTTGAGATTAGATATCAACCGTAAAACTTTTTTTTTGAGATACGAGGAGCGGCAGTACTTTGTTCCTCGAGCTCCCGCCACACACAGTATGGCAATACGTTAACAATGGATATACTAATGAATAATATAATGATCTGAGCACTCTTGTGGTGAGGCTATTTCTTATCAAGTTTAAAATACCACACTGCTTCCTAATTTTGCTGTTAATATTCTGAATGTGACTGCTCCAATTTAATCTGTCGTTGATGGCAAGGCCCAAAAACTTTGTTTCGGTCACTTGGTTAAGTGTCTGATTATTTATTTTCAGACAACCTCTTGTTTCGATTAAATAATATGTAATGACTCTTTTTTACACTAAGTGTAAGCTTATTGACTTTTAGCCAGTTGTCCACTTCAAGGAGTTCTGTGTTTGTAGTATGCACAAGAGACATCAGATCTGACCCACTGATACACAAACTGCTGTCGTCTGCAAAGAGCGTAAACTTTAAGTTGCAGCTGCAGTTTACGATATCGTTGATGAATATCAGAAATAGATAAGGAACCAGAACTGAACCCTGACGAACACCGAGTGATATTTTGGAAGGTTGTGACTTGTGCTGCTTAAAGTATACAAATTGTGATCTGTTTGAGAGGTACGACCCAAACTAGTCGTGTGCTTTCCCTCTTATACCATAGTGTCTAAGTTTTTTTCAATAAGAGGGCATGATTCACAGTGTCAAAAGCTTTGCTGAGATCTAAAAAAATAACTCCTATAATAAATTCCTTGTCGTCAAATTTATTCAATATATAATCCGTGAATGACAGTGTCGCAGTTTTAGTTGACTTGGAAGCCAAATTGAGAATCTGTTACTATAGTTAGTTATTAATAGTATACCCGAAAATCTTGAAGAATTCATTAATCTGAGCATTGCACCATTATCCATCTCTTTTGACTGCGTCTTCATTAGTGTAACTAAACTCTCGGATGATATCGAGGACTTATATGATATCCCTAATTACTGTAAATATATGCTTAATGTATCATGGAGAATGGGTGGCGTGGCAATTTACGTAAAGAGTGCACAAAATAGTTCAGTTCGCAAGGACCTAACAGTCAAAGAAATCTATAAGGAAGTACTTTTCATTGAACTGAAGAATGAAAATGGTAATGACAATATTATTGGTGTGATATATAGACGTCCTAAAACTGACTTCAACTTATTTATTGGTAAACTTACATGTCTACTGAACAGTATAAATAAAGAAAAAAAGACAGTTCATATAACTGGTGACTTTAACATTAATTTAATGAAACAGGCTGACCCTCAAGTGCTTGAACTGACTAACGTCTTTAATGAAAACTTTTTATTCCACTTAATTACCAAACCAACAAGTGTTAACAAAGGCTCAGCTTCGCTTATTGACCATATATGGTTAAATGGTATTATAAATAATATAATTAATGGCATCATATATTCACAGACATCCGACCACTTTGTTCAAATACCAGTCTTTTCTTCCATCTACAAGTAAAACAACAGTTCAGTATAGAGACCTATCAAATGCTAAAATCAGCCAGTTTATATATACATATATATATACACATACATACAACATACATACAACACACACACACGACCATTTCGTATAACAATGTGCAGGCATGTTTGCAGGCCCGTCTATGTAGGTAGTTTCGCTTAGGTAAACTAAAGTGCATCATCAAACTTTGTAAGTCTATGAACCCTAGTACAATGGCTAGCAGGGGTAGTCATAGTTATGACGGCTTGACTTTTATTATGGAAGAGTACAATACAGTAAGGGAACACACAAAATAATGTCTTGGTGTAAGTGCGGAGTCGCGTGTCCGGCCAGCCAGCCCTGAGTGCGAAGGCTGGACTGACCTTATCACGTCAAGCGCTGGACACAAACTGAGAGGTCAGACGAGGTCAGATAAAATTGTCATCTACTCCCTCGCCAAGTTGGTTCAAAACTTTGGGCCACGTGGCAACCAGTCACATGGTCTGCTGTCTAATTATGCTGTACACGCTATATTGCTATGAAGGGTCATTAACAGACGGAACCGATGACTTCACCTCGCTCCCCCCACATTTCCTGCTGCTGCATCACTATTCCTGCCAATAGCTGTACTTCCATTCCACGTGTCCGGTGGACGCTCACCGCTTGTGCCCGAGGATGATCCAGTTTTATTCAGTTCATGCACGGCACTCAACAAGCACAGAACACACCACACACCACCAGCCTCCGGGTTGGCGGGTGCGGGAGTGCGTGTCCAGCCCAACTTACCCTAAGACATCGTCTCGTGTGTTCCCTTCACTGTATAGAACTCTTCAATAATAAAGAAGTCAAGCCGTTATAACCACTCACTGCCAACTAGTCAACCATTGTTCAGAGGCCTTTCACAGTCGTTAGACTGTGAAAGGCCTCTGAACAAATTTTGTTTATATACACGCTATACACATTTCTGCTCTTTTGAACTTCCAAATTATACTCTCATAATCTTGTGTAGCTAGTTAGACTGAAGATATATATTTAAGTTTACCTTGACGGCTTTTCTGAGCCTAGGCATGCGAAAGGGGACGAAACATTCCCTAGGTTAGTGATTAATGCTCGTCTCTTTTTCATGTGGTTGTCCCGCCTAAACTGAAGTTCTATGTAGTGTTGGATAATGCAACTTGCTGTTACTAGATTTGGGCAAATAAACCAATAAATAAACACTTCAAACCACTTTCAAATGGCTGGCTTCATTAATTGGTCATGGTTGTTTGACCCCCAGTCAAATTTGAGATTAGCAAGGGCCGAATGAGAGTAGGATAGCCAACCTACAATTTACTGCTTTCAACGTCTGAATGGAATGTGTGGGGGCGCGCGCTCTCTGCGAGTGTGCAATCAAATAAACAGGCTCTATATATCCATTACATTATATATATATGGTAAGATTACGAAAAGGAAATAATCAATTTGTTGTCCTTCGCTAGAGGTTTACAAATGAGCCGCCCGGTCCGAATGGTTCGCGAGGCGTTTTACGAGTAATCACTTATTCCAGGGATTGTGTATACGTATCGGTATGAGCGACTAGATGTGTCGAGATGGAATTATATGTAAAACCCGGTATAAACTTTACATGTACATTATACTGTAATCAGGTATGCAAGATATTTGATTAAATGAAATTTGTATAATGCAGACTTGAAAAATAGTTTGAATTTGCCGACAAATTTGGACTACGTTTCATCGCCAGTTACTATTCCACTACGTTGCCACTCAAATATTAGAAATTTATTTACAAGGACGAAATTGGTATGCAAGTCTAAATCATTTGTCCGCCAAAATTAAAATGTCAAGCAAGATAATCTTGTAAAAAGGGGGCCCCAACGTTCTCCAAAATCGCCCATGAAGCGATAGAGGGTGCGCAAGGCTAAAACACGCAAGCACACAGCGTGAAAGTCCAAACAAGCACGTGTGATGGAGACGGCGAGGACTTACAGTTGCAGTGTTATGTCCAACTACTCGCAAAGAAAGCGTAGCCCATCCACAAATGGAAGGTACCATTGAGCATATGGTTACGATTACTTAAAATGACCCCCCCCTCCCGTACTGTAACATGTACCTCCAACATAGTGTTATATCTGCAAGCAAAATCCTCAGAATGCATTCTAGATTTTTCTTCCTGTATTTTTAGGCCGTTCTACATAAAATAGTGAAGTATATGGGAGAATTGACACACAGCAACGATTACGTTATTTTATGGCATTGCTCATAAACCGAGAAGTTTAACCTCTAGGATTGAATATGATCTATGGATTACTGCTACCATACCATAGCTTTCAGTTACTTGAAACCGTTGTTTGGAACCAAATTATAACACAACGAAAGAAACTGCCATTTTATTAAAAGGATCTAATGCTTTCGAGTCCTTAAATGATGCAGTCGTTTGCATTTTATTTAAAATTAATAAAATTCGACTATACTGTCATTTTCGCAATACTCACCAGTTTAGCTTTATCCCCCCCCCCCCACCACCGCATAATAATACACAAGCGTTTATGAAGATTCAGAAACAATTGGGAAGCACAATTACAACTTGTATAAGTGTAGGAAGTTATATATATATAATATTTATAAATATATGCAGCAGCGTATACAGTAACAAGCCGATATTCTTACACAAAATTAAGCTTAGGAATGGTTACCGTGGAAACTTTTCAGTGCTTTTTTTTTTTTTTTTTTTTGGGGGGGGGGGATTTTGTAAGTATTATCCTTTGAGGACACAGGACTTGCATGTATTTAGGAAAATAAAATTCTAGTTTGACTCTTTATTTATTTAATAAAAATAAAAGGGGAGTCTCTTCGTTAAATTAGAAAAAATAAGAGATCATTAACAGAATAATTTATGTCAGAATCAATATAAAACTATAGAAAGTAGAGGTTCTTAACCTATAACAAAATACACGACTGGTCCCAATCTTCAGTCTTCTCCCTCTCCTCCTGCTCACTCCGCCGCACGGGAGAGACCGTCATGCAGGGAGCCATGAGGCGCTTAGCCTATGGACAACACTTGCATGGCTTGGGGCAAGTCTTGGCACAGTCCTCCTTCGAGGGACAAGAACACCCCGTTGTGCCTGTGAAATAGTAAAACAGGATTTAGATTTTAGATTTATTTCTAGTCTGAAAATAGTTCCATTCCTAAGTGGATGAAGTGGGTAAATACTGAATGTAGTGGCTATACAATTACATCTTACCAACTACACAAGACCATATTCTATAATTGTAGAAACGACACGATTTAAGTTAAGCGATTATAACTAGACATACGATTAATACAGGGTGAAATCGAGTAACAGAGGGAAAGAAATACTTACATTTCTCACAGGGTTCACAGCGACAGCTCTTGCACACGCATCCTGTCTTGCAGCCTCCCTCGGCGCACTCGCATTTATCTGCAATGTTGAAACACCTCAATTATTCAGGGGCGGAGGACGCCACAAAACCCTTTCCATTTAGGAAAAGGGGCAGGAGGTAAGGGGGAGGGGAAATATGCGTGTTAAGAAAGGAATGTAGAAAGAGGGTGGAAGAGTCCAGAGAATATGGAAAGAGCGAGAGGGAGTAAACATGGTGATTAAGGAAAAGATGGATTGAAGCAAGGAAGAAAGAGGGGAGGAAACATGTAAAACCATTTTATGGCTCAACCTTTAATGATAAAAAGGCCAATTCT
The DNA here is from genome assembly GCF_015228065.2 of Penaeus monodon. Taxonomy (NCBI): domain Eukaryota; kingdom Metazoa; phylum Arthropoda; class Malacostraca; order Decapoda; family Penaeidae; genus Penaeus; species Penaeus monodon. The sequence goes on along the minus strand of NC_051403.1, from coordinate 10,631,350 downwards.
TACACTACTAGAAGGCCTATTGTTATCTTTTCGTAAGAGATCGGACCTTGCAGAGACCGCACAGGTCACACGCAGATACGCACATGCAGACTCGCGCTCGCCCTCATACTCTCATGCCACAGCAAACTGGACTCGTCAGTACCTAAGAGTTAATTGAACTAATTGGGAAAAGACGGCTATCAAGTTACGTGCAACAAGTTGCCCAAAACAAGCTAAAACTAATCTGCAATAAAGGCTTGCGATAAAGTAATGGGCCGTGTGATTAAGAGATCAGTCATGAAGAGAAGCGATCAAGATTATCATACGTTGAAAAAGTGAAGAGGCACCTTCCTCATTATGATAAAAGCGATAAGGTAAACACCTCTTATCGCTTGCTGTAAAGACTATCGTCAAGATATCAAGCGATATACAAGGGCGTCGTTTTTAACCCCCCCCCCCCCTGAATATAGCACCGAGGTATATGGACGTCTTTTCAAGCCGGGGAACATACCCCCCCCCCCCCCAATCTAATTTTTGGTTATGCCGGAAAATTGGGCAAAGCTAAAAATCTAGGCAAGAATTCATGCTAAATTAATAATCTTCAGTCCGTATTAACAGAAGAGAAATACAACCCCTTAGGTCTGAGGCCCCAAACATGTGTATATCGCGGTTCTAGTAGTGAATGCATGGTTTAGGTTCTGCAAGCGTACACTAGATAAGTAATGATACTGATCAAGAAAGAACAGTGGCATCTACACGTGCCGTACGTTCGGCACAACTACCTGTTCGCGACAACACTAGGCATGATTAAGACTGGAAAGTGAGAAGACCGACACGGATAAAAAAAAATGCCCACTATTACTTTTCAATCTATGCCAGTAGTACGAATAATGATATTACAACACTAAAAAACACTTACCAATGCAGCAGGGACCAGGCATCTTGAGTGAAATTCAATGCGAGTTGAGCACGATCACACGAAATGGATGTACTGCTAGTTGAGCTTCTGTGTCGGACACCACGTGTACAATGTTTATATTGACGTAAGACAGCCAGCTGCGTGCCGTGTGCAGGGGCCTCACCGTTGCCAGTTAAGCTTTTAACGATTGAACTGAAACTAATCTTTTATATATTTATGCATGCGTAACATAGCCAGGGATGATAATATATCATGTCTTTTTAAGTATAATACAGGCGATAAGACTGAAATTCATGTATACTGTGACCTAAACTGTGTATTATATCATTTTCGTAAGAATCCTTAAAGCAGCGATAAACAATCAGTAATGTAAAACCGAATCTAACTATAAAATCATTCATTCAATCGTATGCAAAAAATATTAAGAAATTAGAATGTTTTAGAGGCCATGAGTGAATAATGATTTCAAAGCCGAGAGCGAGAACGCGGGAGCGAGCGAGAGCGAGCCGTGAGCAGAGCGTGAGTTTGAGAGCCGTGTGCATTCAGATCTATAGAATACGGGGCGTATTCAATTATCTTTTATCCGTTCTTTTTCGCTTAATAATAAATTATGATATTTGCGGTTATATTCATAGGCAACACGCTATCATACATTAGAGCTATCCATATTTCATCATTAGCAGGTGTTCGTCTCATCAGTCTGGGTATCTACTGTATGTAGTCCTACTATCAAGCGAACTAAATACAATTATCTAAAATTCTACATCCCTTGCTAAATATATTTCTACGGGATATTAAAAAAGAATACAGTACATACACACACACACACGTCTGAGTGTCTTTATAATACACACGCATGCCACACACACACACATACACATATATACACACATTCATAAGCGTTTGTGTGTGTGTGCGTCTATATATATATATATAAAACATATAAAACGGTTGTGTATGTGTGCGTCTATATATATATATATATATATATATATATATATATATATATATACATATATACACAATATGTATTTGTAGTACACACAATATATGTAACTATATATAGATATATATACACATACATACGTATATACATATACATACTGTCAACAATACGTAGCAAGACCGGATAAACTTTACACCCCCGTCCAAGCAGCTGCCTTCCTCCTTGGGCAGGAGGCAGATGTCGCCCGGTTTTCTCTTTTCGCACAGGGATAAACATCCGCCCTCGAAGGGAACCGCCGCATAAAAGGACACGTCCATAAAGCAGAGAGGGAGTGACACGGCAGACAGGCCAAGCCACACAGGGTCCAGCTCCACCACCTCGTCCTCCACCCAGAGGGCCAATAATGATTAGTAATTCACTTGATATTATTCAGCCTCATTAGATCTTCTATCCCTTCTTTTGCCAGAATAATAATATGGGTAAAAGCAAACATCGACGATACTTCAATTTAGTAATCATAGGTAACATATAATTGATACTTTATAATCAAAACTTACAAAACTATAAATCTATAAACTATACAAAATCAACACACTGCATATTGGCGCGTAGATAAACCGTGGAACACTAACACAGCCCATTAAATATACTACCATTCCGAATAAAACTAAACAATACGACGAACACCAAATTAGTACATTAAACCATAGTACGCA